>NC_047167.1:7954946-8237446 GCF_009819705.1 Hippoglossus hippoglossus | reverse complement strand
GTCATCCTGGATGCCGTAGATGTAGATCCTGCGCGTGGTGGTCTCATCCAGGAGCTGAGCCAACGTTGGTTTGGGGATGAGTTCTGGGACTCTCTGTGTTCGATACTTCAAAAACAAAAACACCAGAATGAACATGACACAGAACGTAGATGTGCGAAGCAGCAGGTTCTCTCAGTGTGTCACTTTATAATACCAACATCTCCAGCTGTCAGAATGGTATTTACTGGTAAAGATGGGCACATTTTTACGTTCCTATTTGATTCCACTTTAATATTCATCTAATACAAAGAGTTGCAGAGCAGAAGAGAAGGTCCGAAATATTGCACCATTGGAAATTGTTGGGGGATGCCATCCCCGCTAAACCAAAACGAATCAAAATCCACCCCCCTTAAAAAGTGAGTGTCTTTGCCTTCATCACTTCAGCTTACCTGTTGAAATGTAGCTTGAACGAGGTTGGCTGGAAACATGTTGCTGTGGAGGAGAATTGTAGGAAACATGTAAGTCCTTCAGTGTATGGCATCGGTCACCATAAACGTAACACACACACGTCATTTAAAAGTAAAGCACAAATGTCCTTCAGCCACAGAAAGAGATGTAGTGCAAATAATAATAATAATAATAATAATAATAACTTCAATTCATAAAGCGCCTTTCAAGAGACCCAAGGACACTTTACATTTGTTAGTAGGGACAAAAAGAAAAAGGGAAATTATTCACACAAAACAGGATAGAAAATAATGACAATAATGAATGAGAGTACAACACAACATGTATTTGATGAAAAGCATAATTCATTGTCATTAAGGATTCTTTCCTGTATGTCTCTTGGTTTTAATTGGCTTTGAAACAAAATCTTTGACATCAAACCATGCAACACATGCAATATGTTCATCCTCACAAAGAGTGAATCTGCAAGATATCAGCAACTTCCTCAGATCTACCTCCTCCCTCTACCCCTGAAAGTTCCCTTTTTTGAAACAGGTTTTGATTCTCTTTGAGTTAATCTCTTCCTTTTGTGACAGGCATTCATTTAATATGTGTAAATCAACCTGGATTCACCTTGTTCCTGTTCCCCTATTATTTTTAGTATTTCTCCCTAATATTCTATCTAGACTATAAGTTAATGTGTTTCTATGTGGATTTTCCCATATCCCAATGACATGCACGTTTCCCTCTGTACTTAAGTGCTCATATGTAGTTGTGAATATGACTGATTCACTGATTGTACTCAGTACCCAGTTTGAGCTGGGACATGGTTCCATAGCCCTGCAACCCTGCACACTATGGACTATATATGATCATATCAATGGGTGGATGGAGATTTATACTGGAATCACTGTAATTAAAATCTCTCACAGTTCAGTAATTTTTCAAATGAAGTCTGAGGATTACAGCACAGCTACGTAGAGACTGTACATGGTATAGGAGAAGGTCAGCAATATGAAATACAAGTTCACATTGATGATGCAGGAATTATCATTTCATAGATAAATATCTATTATTATTCATAGAATTACCAGAATTTCCTAATGTAACTGGTTCTGCCAATAGGACAATGTGGCTCACGTCCACATGCTGAAGTGTCCTTGAAGCCCGAGACACATATTCTAAAGCTTTTTCTGATAATTAAAAATGTTTGTACCAGTAATAATTAATTCATAATTCAATGTAATAAAATATTGAAAACAAACTACTTTAGATTGAAGAAGACCTTTGATGAATCAAATCCCAAAGGTAATAAACACAATAATTGTGGACAGTGGAACCTGATTATTTTTCAAACTTTGACTCAACCTTTAAGACATTTAACACAATCCCATTAAATCAGTTGAGGAAAATTGAGTAATCTATTTATTGTAACTTTAGGTTGTAGATTATTATCATGTAGAGAGTCTTTTTAAAAATATATATTTGAATGTGTAATCAATACTTTCAATGGACTGATCAAATCATAAACAGGAGGGCAATGCAGCCGCCTCCCTTTGTGGGGCAGAATATGACTGAGTGGCAAAAAAACAATATCAGTTATTAATTAATATTAATAATTATTCCCAATATCATTTTCATCAAAAGCAATATAACTAATGTTTTGTTGTTTATCAAGTGTTTGTCATTCTCTGCTCATAAAAGAGAGTTTAAAACAACAACCTTCACTCAGGAGCAATAATCAGCATCTGACCCTATAATAAACACTAATGTGACCTTTATGGTGATAATTATTATCATCTACTGATATGAACATCTGATCTCGACATAACTTTTGGCCATACCGTCCAGCCCTGTAGCGCAAACTGCAGGCTGCTGAATAATTGTGTCATTCCACAATTCAAACAGCACATTACAGCTGCAGAAGGATTAAAGGACATATTGCATTTTCCAGCTCATGCATTAAACAGGGTGACATTAACGAGTCAGAGAGAGTGTGGGCCGACATTATGGTGCAAGTCACAGGGTGAGTATTCTGCACGGATTTGACCACTGAGCCATTCAGCAGCCGGTCCTGTGTCTAAGACGGCAAAGCAGGCTAATGAACCACTCTGACCCCTTTGCCCCCTAATAAATCCAAGTATGCCCATATTCATACATACTGGGCTCATTATACATACTTATCACACAGTCGCACACGTAAACACACGCCCGCAGACAGCCAGGCCCATTTGTGAGAGGACCAACATAGGATGCCTGCATGATAGATGAAGGCTGTAAAGAAGCTTTGCCAGTTAAATCCAAAGCACAGCTGTGCTCTGTGACACACACATAAACACACACAAACACACACACACACACACACACACACACACACACACACACACACACACACACACACACACACACACCCACAAACACATACACACACACACACACACACATACACACACACACATACAAAGACACTTCACCATGTGATGAGCATATAGTGCGATGTCATGGACTCAGAAAGTTTATTATCTTGTTGTTTTGTACATTTTGATTAAAAGTGAGTCATAAAAAAAAAAAAGACTCACTTTTGATTCTGTTATTGAAACTCTGAAATGCTAACAATGGAACCAGATTCAACAAGATGTCAAAACATTGCTTTTAAATGTCAAAGTCTGAAATATTTTTTAATGAAAAAAACACACAGTTTTCAGTTTTCTGCAGTTCACAGTTCTCAGTAGCTCCCTGCTGCCTTTAGCCCACTGACCGACTGTCACACTGACACAGTGGCTCCCAGGGCCTCGTTGTCATGTTTCCCACTGTGGGTCTGACCTAGACTCACCTCTAACCTATGCCTCGAATGCAGCACCGGTCCCTCAGCAGCACTAATTAGCTTAGCACGATAACCCACTGGTACACGAGGCTGCAGGCTTTACGCTCTGACCTCGAGCACCCCCCCCCCCCCCCCCCCCCCCGCCCTGTCACATGAGAGCGCACGCGGAGCTAGAAATGTACAATCGCAGGTATTAATAGACAGGTGTAATGACGTGGTGTCGTGCACGCAATCAATTATAATCCTCACAAAGTTTGAACGTCTCTCTCTCTCTCAGTCGTTTACAAGGTGTGAAGCAGAAAATTATATTTAGTCTCAGTGCTTGGAAATAGTTTTCCCACTTAGTCTGCTGCCATGGGTACTGTTGTCAATATTTGAGATTTCATTTGCAAATTCACCTCAAACACAAATAAAACATTATCTTGCATCTCTCGATTATCTTTTTGGTTTCATTTTGGTTTTGTTCTTTTTTTTAAACATATAAAATATATGCCTGTGTTTGATTTCAGTAAAAATATCGACAATAATATAGAAAATCACATAAGAACAACAGAGCCTGATCCCATGCACACAGGCTTTATTATAGGATAATTCTATAGAGCACTGGTTCCAACCCTTAAGGCTTACGATCCTTTATAGCCAGTTAATGCCTACTCATAACCTTACATCGTAGGTTGTATATACCCACATGAGATGAGCTTTCTTTCAGTGCTTTTCTTTATTTCTTTCCTCTTCTTCTCTTAGAGAATAACACATAAACCACCAAGGTTTTCATTCAACCAGTGATTCCGTCTGGTGCTTTTTATATGTAATAGTCAGTCTTGGACAAACACTCCGGTACAATAGATTCTCATGAATGTCCTGTATATGAATTCATGTCAAGTACATGTCTGCCTGTGGCCCTTTGTCTCTTCTGTGTGTGAAGGCAGAGTCGTGACATCGATCATGCACCTCACATTCACTCTTCCATAAGAACGATGAGTTTCCTCTGAGCTAACTGACACTGAGTGAGCGATGGAGGAGAAAGGTGACGACCTCTTACCGAATGAGATCCAGCAGAGCGTCAGCGGAGCTGGTCATCGGCTTCTTGCTCTCCTCCGAGTCCTCCTTCTGGGCAGCTCCACCCGGGTGGATGATGTACACCATGACGATGCCCACTACCACGGCAACAAAGGTGGTCCAGAGGTAGTAGGAGATGGTCATAATGCCCAGGCGGCTGGAGCACTTAGCGTCCAGGGCGGCGAGACCAGACATCAAACTGACCAACAGAAAGTAGAGACACAGACAGACAGACAGAGAGAAAAGCTCATGTTAGAAATTGAGAAATGGACAGTGAGCTTCAGTTCCCCCCCCCCCAGAGGGAGAATGAGTGAAAATGTTCCTCACTGACAGGCTGCTGTAGATATTCAGTTTCATTTGCAGAATCTGTAGTGCATAGAAACAAGTGACAGTTAAGCTGCAGGTTAATGGGTTATAGGCCTAGACTGCATTGCATTATCCTTGCTTCAGTCTATGCAGGATATCTTTAATTTTTTCCCTGTAAATGTACAAACCAAATTTTGGTATGTCTTTTGAAGTATGTCCTCTTTCCTCTCGTCTGTGGGGCCATACAGAGCTTCGCAAACCCTCCTCTCTCTATGAGGGAGAGGAGTAAACGTGGGTAATCATAAACATTATCAGCCGATGAGTGCAATTTGCATTTAAATGGGGAAAACCTTGAATAGCGCTGTTGTAGAGGCATTCATTTTCACTGCGCCGGCATGGAGACGTTTGCTGCAAGGTTTCAAAAAATGAAAAGCTTTACACTGTTCGCAGCCTTGTGTAGAAGTAATGAAAAAAAAAACATGCAGGCAGATGTGGTTGTGGGAAGATGTTGATGAGATGGCAACGAAGGAGAGTGAGGAGGAGGAGGAGGAGGAGGAGGAGAGAGAGTGTCAGCCTGTCAGTTTTAAAAGATGAAAAAATAGAAGGGTCACAAGATTATGAGGGTGTGTGTTTGGGAGTGTGTGATAGATCTGTGTGGCAGCAGACCATCCATATAACCCTGTGTGTGACTTCACATATGACAGTGTCAGGAAGTATGAAAGTGTCGGGGGTAACAGGAATTTGAAGATACGTGTGGACAAGGTCTATTCATCCATTATTTATACCGCTTATCCTTTGAGGGTCACAGGGGGAGCTGGAGCCGGTCCCAGCTGACACACCCTGGACAGGTCGCCAGCGTATTACTGGGACAAACAATCATTCACACTCACATTCACACCTACGGCCAATTTGGAGTCTCAGTACACCTTAACCCAACCTTAATGTCTTTGGGCTTTGGGAGGATGCCAGAGTACCATTTTCTGCCCGGGTAAATAATATATTTTCACAAAAATTACTTGGTGCCGAGTCACTTGTGCAAGAATTAAAGCCACACTTGGTTTGGACTGTAGCCTGAGAGAACAACATAAGTGTGGTGGGAATGTTTTCATATTTCACCTAAAGTCCATATTTTTGTTCACGTTTTGTTATTCTCCTGTTGTCATGTGTATATTAGTTTGCGGAGCTTTTAGTTTGTTAAATGACATCTTGTTGCGTGACCCGGATCCGCACTGTACTGATATGAGAGCTGTAGACAAATAAACGCCCCGAACTGGCAGGGCAAGAGTTGTCCTCATTTTTTCCCCACAACATTAACAAACACAACGCAGAGTTTGAAGGGAAGTTTTAGCCAGACCGGCTTACATAGGCAGGTGGCTTGAAGATAATTTGTATCTCTCTCGAGTCACAAAGTGTTGGCTCATTGTGGGAACTGTTGGGTGTCTCTTGAGATAATTAATAATAATAATAAAATGTCATTGAATTCAGATCATTTTTGTTGAGATTTCGTTCAATTAAGTTGAATCAAAATCAAAGCTGTGTCGTTGTGGCAGTTATAGGTTGATGGCAATGCTAAAAAATGTTGTGTGACAGTAGCAGGAGGAGAGATGAATCATAAAATCATTGAATTGCCTCAGTAATGACAATGTTCTGACGTTACAGGCATTACAGTTAAACACCAGCAGTAACTTTAGCCAACAAAAGTTACAAAATAACGCATCAATACTCCTGAGTGTACTGAGGCAGGTTGGAGGATTTTAAACTCATCTTTTATTTCTTCTTTCAAAAAGCTTTACAGTCTCACGTTGAAGGACCATTAGAGATGTGGTGTAATATAACCCACTTATATTGCCTCACTCTCTTCGATGACAAGCTCTGCAGCGTCAGTGTGGCACCATTTATCTAACAGCTGTTACATGCAGTCACTGCTGTGACCGTCCCTCTCTCTCAGATTCATAGTAGATGAGGTGCAGCTCAATGCTTGCAGGTATCTGACCAACTGAATCTTCTGCTGCAGGGACGGTGATCTACAGTTGACCCTACACTAACAGGACATTTAGGAAAAGCATGTGAAGCTCTTAGATGAGATCGAGCCTGATATCACAGTCATTACAGACTGCAGTAAATAGACTAAAGTTATAATTATACTATCAACAATGTGGTTTTCTTGTCTAATCACAAGAAAGCTCTGGAAATTGACTGCCAATGATGGAGAGATGTGACCGGAGCTACAATAACATAAAGATTTGCAGCTTGTGTGAATACCCTCGAACCCCCCAGTTCTCCTCCTCCTCTGACTTATCAGACAACAAGTGCAGCGGCAGCGGCAACAGCTAAGGGGCTTGTCCTGCGCCGGTCAGGGATTAGACGATCTCCGGCAGGAAAATCAGGACGTTATAAGTAGAAATCCAAGCGGAGGTGGATTCACGGCACAACAACAAAACATCAATCTTCTGGGTAATGGCAGGCAAACAGTTTCAACTGGATTGCGCTGCGCTGCGTGTCCAGATGTTTGGTGCCGAGTTGACATTAATATTTTTTTTCCCTATTGCAGCTGTTTTGGAAAACTACGAACTGCAGCCAAGAGATCAAAGAGGGGAAACAATTATATTTGCTATGTCAGGGATTTACCTCATGACCTTCTCCTCCTCCTCCTCCCAACTCTGTACATATATATCTGATGATAATATCACAGTCACATGTTGTATTTTTGATGGAAACTAACCACAATAAAATCTTCAGAGTGAAGTGATGAAAAACAAAAAAGGAATATATTATTCAAACCACCTGCTCATTTGCTATAAAGATCTTTTAGATGTTTTAACATATAGAAGTTTCTCCTTTGATAAGCACTGTTGGTAGTTTTGTATTCTGTATTTTATTATGCATAAATTCCTTGTTAACAGTTAAATGCTTCACACAGTGCTATAATTTTATTATGTAGCCAGTGGTAGCTCATTCCTTAAACTCAGAACATTCACCACTTTGGTTGAAGTGAAAAAAAGGCTCCCCCGCACTGACCCCCAGAGCGCGATCACAGTGGGTTCACTGTGGTCTCAGCGCAGAGAGGGCTACCTGGTTGATCCTGCCAGTAGCATATGCTTGTCTCAAAGATTAAGCCATGCAAGTCTAAGTACACACGGCCGGTACAGTGAAACTGCGAATGGCTCATTAAATCTGAGAATTAAATTAAGAAAACAAAATCACTGACATTACATTTTAACTGCTAAGATTAAGATCTATGATCAGATATTTTAGTAACAACAGTGGGATGTATTTCTACTTTACTCATAGTATTGTATTTCTACTCTACTCTATTTTTGCTCTGTTTTTGGTCTCCCCCACCCTGAAAAAACCTAGCTGCCTAATGCTCCGTTGTCCTCCTGCTGTTTGGTGCTGGTCTGGTAGAGAACTGTAAGTTTTTAGACCTTTTTTCCAAAAAACAGGTGCCTGCTATGGCCAAAAATGATGATGGGATTGAAGTTTAAAGTTTAAAGAGGGAACTGCAGACTTGAGTGATAAATCTTCCAGGGCACGTCACTGCAAGCATCCCCCTTTCACACACATTCAATCATGTCATCCAATGTCATAAAAGACTAGATTAAAGCAGCTTTCAAATAAAGCCATACTTGTGACCCCTCATTAAAGGTCATGGCCTTCACGAGTAGCATCTTCTCTGTCACTTCAAACATCTTGCGACCCCTCAGATTGAATGACTGGACTCTATACTGAACACCGGCATCTACAGTTCACTGAAATCTCCTCCCTTTGCTCTCTGATGTCCGAGTCAAGGTGGGATTAGAGTGTCACCTGTCATGGGTCGCTTGCTTTAATTGTGAGGATTCGATAACATGTAGAGCAGATCTGCCACAAGGTTTTGGGCCATGTGGGGCTTACAGTCCTCAGTGCTTGCCTTCGCAAGGGACGCAAGAGCATTACAGTAATCCCACGATGTAAAAGAGAAGGCAGAGGCTCCTTGGAGGAGGGTTGTCCATGACATCCACAAAGACACTGTGGCTTTTGCTTTATCAGATCAGAATAGGCACCGGCTCTGGTTGATGGCACTCTCACAATATGATGTTGCAGGAGTATCTGTGGTCTATAATGTCACACTTTAACAACAGTCTCAACCCAGAAGCTCACAACAGCTCCGACAACAGGTACAAGCCCAAAATGCACCTGCCACAACATGGAGTAGACAATAAATCAAATTATCATATTCTATAGTCAATCCTCTCTCAGCCCATGAAGTATATGAATAACCTGAGCTCACTGAGCATTCATACGTTGGATTTGTTTGTATGGCAAATGTCAGTTTGTGTCAAATGGAGCGATGCTTGCGAGCTATAGTTCAGGCAGCCAACTGGAGCTGCGCTGCTCCAGTCATGTGACATGCCTCTCTTTCCACAAGCCTCTATAATACATAAAGAAGGTGTATTTAAGCTGCAAACATTTCCCATCACCCCCTTTTGCTTGTTTGCTGCTACAGCGCCACTGAGTATTGCTGCCAGTTGATTCAGCCCCTCCACCACTCCAGCCTCCACCTGTAGCTCCAACAGGGGGGTTATAAATATTTGCTCGTCACCGCCATTATATCTATCATATCAGGGGGAGTGATGAAATCGCAGCTCAGACTGCAAACACTATGTTCTGCTGCAATATAAATTTCAAACTTGGGTTGTCTGACTTATTATTTTCATTGGGGGTGCTCCGTGGACACCATCATTTAGGTCTCAAGGACACACTTGACACCCTGCTGACAAGAACGACTTTGAGTGCAACCAGTTCAAATGAAGGTCAGGGCAGGTTGATGTTATAATGCGCTTTACTAACTATGAACTGCTCCACCAGTTTTGTAGAGAAGCAGGGAAACAGGACATGTCAAGAAAGGCTTTAAGGATTTGCGAGTTTTCTGCTCTTCATTAACATCAGTCTCAGTCAGGAAGGAAAGTCCTCACACTGCTGTGTATTTATCGGTCTCCCTGTATTAGGACATTATAAAAAAAATTCTCTATTAACCTTTTGTTGTTCTAACTCCACTGCCTGACCTGCCGAGCAGCCCATTAACACCGAGCCCACAGGTCTGGGTAGAAACAAGAAAACAATGTACAGTCTAGAGGGAAACTGAGCCGGGCTGTCATTTAATGAAGTACAAAACACCAGCATGACACAAAACCCTGCATGTGTTATATATGTCTCTGTGTTATTAACTCAACCGCTAATAGAGGACTGTAGCATCTGTTTCAAACCATATGTTGGTAGAAAAAAACACATTTACTGCAGAGTGCTAAAGATTTAAACCTTAATGAATAAAATTAAAAAAAAGAAAATTCTGTCATGGACCTTGCATTACACAGTTGAGGTTTTAGCTCGATAATCTCTGGACAGAAAACGTAGATACTCAGGCCTGGTCACACCAGGAAGTGTATTTAATAACAAAAGTGCTGTTCATTTGTGTATAATGTTTTTCTGATATGTAAGTTTCATAAACTTAATAAAACAATAAATCTCACTGACTTTTTGTTCGAGGGAACCACTTCAGTCAAGCGGAACTTGGCAAGGATTTACTTTACTGCTACAAGCAAATTCTCTATTCATGGTCATATTCATGTCTATTTTCACCTTTGAAAACCCTCAAACTGAACCTAACCCTTCTCACACATGACAGCACCCACTTCAGGAAAAAGGGTAGTAGATTCAAACTGAACCTTCTGCTGACATTATCAACAAAGTACAAGTGTAAATAATGTCAGCAATTGTTGGTAATTTCCTTGAGCGACCAGGAAACCAGGTGATCGATCACTTTGCTGTTGTGTGAGCAGCGGAATCAAGCAGGGATACGAGACATCAAAGCAAGGTGACCCATTAAGAAGAAATTATGGGAAATACTGTATGTGCTGCTCCAATGAGAACAAATTAAAATAAAACGTTTATTACGTTTAATTGAAAGATTTCCTCTGCACCATAGAAAAAAACATTTCCACCTGTTTATAAAAATGTGAACAATAGCCGTAAAGAGGACACCCACTGCAGATTAATCACTGTACATCCATTGCGATTTTTCCGAGAAACTAACGCCTACAGTCGCTTCACATTTCCACAAAACAAAACCCACCTGCAGGCTGAATGTAATTTCTTCAAACCTTCTCAAACAATTAGCAGAGCAAACTATGACCGTCAACACTCTGAATATGTTTGTGCAGATTCTG
Organism: Hippoglossus hippoglossus; assembly: GCF_009819705.1. Classification (NCBI taxonomy): domain Eukaryota; kingdom Metazoa; phylum Chordata; class Actinopteri; order Pleuronectiformes; family Pleuronectidae; genus Hippoglossus; species Hippoglossus hippoglossus. Next base: position 8,226,625 of record NC_047167.1, on the reverse strand, counting down.
CATATCATTAAAATGCTCTTCACCTTTGACCTTCATATCTCAGCCAAAGCGTTGGAGAAGAGCTTCGAAGGGCTTTATGAAAAAAAAGTCCATGCTGTCTTAAACTAGATACAGCAAATAAACTCAATGAAAAAAATGTTGCCCTATTTACTTCTCCATTTTAATTACAATCTCAAAAATAAAAGGTACACGGAGCATAAGGAGGCAGTAAGCGGAGCGGCCATTGATTCTGCATGACGCGTTCATGGGATAATCTGGTTTCCGCTTTGGCTGGTGCGCAGATGGCCCTGGGAGGGAAGAAAAATGGGAACAGGCAGGCTATAGGGCTGGGGCGGATATTCACCCCTAGATAAGCCCTACTGTACCATGCGCCATGGACCAGCCGGTCTCTGCATCCTGATCCAGATACACTCTGCTGTCACCCGCGGCCATGACAGAGAAAGAGGAAAGCAGAACTGTAGTTGTGTCTTTTTGTCGGACAGATATGCAGACATTGTGCGAAACACCTCCGACTGGGAGGGAGCAGAACAAACCTGCTGATTTCAAAGTGCTATCTGTGCCTTCATTATCCATTATTGCCTTCACTGAGTCACAGGCAGGCACCCGGACGATTGAGTGCGCTGCAGACTCAACAGCACCAGCCGCAGGAGCCCATGGTCAGAGTGATGTTTACCCTGAGTGCTTTTACGTTCCCATGATCTGAAGCAGTTTGTCGAACTGCATTTGGCCCCCCCCGCCTGCATGCACTGTTTCAGATTCGATGTAATTAACGTCTGTTTTCCTCACGTGCCTCACGTTTGGCCGGGACTGAAGCGATCTCCTGCTCTGAATCTGTGGAACTGGGGGAATGGAGCATGCTCTTACTGCCGTTTGCCATTCGCTGAAACTATGTTGAAAAAAGACCGGAGAATATACACGAGAGAAAGCCCCAGGAAACACTGACAGATAGAGAGATGTAGACAGAGAGGGAGACAGACAGAGACAGAGAGAGGCAGGGAGGATTAACTTCTCATCCAGTCTTTGCTGTTGCATAGATTGTAAGTAGCTTATTGCACAAAGCAGCCTGCATGGAACCGGTGCGTTTGCATGATTTGTTTTGGGAGTTCTTTTGTGCGTTGGACATCGTTGACCTCGTGCAGGGCAATTGAGAGCTTTGGGCCTAAAATAGTCCAACTGGAGGAGAATCTGGCATCGTGTGCGCATCAGAGCGTCAACATCCAAAGCTATAAAAGGGCAATGAGTTTACTGCCATATAAACATTACTCTTTAATCCTTGATGTTAAAAAAAAAAGAAGGTAATTGGGTGCAGTCTCATCTAGGTTTTAATCTACCGTAATCACCATGCAGAGACACAGCCAGAGGGACAGATCCTGAAGGTTACGCACGAGAAAAGCTTGTGACGCTGAAAATAAATTTGATATTAAAATTAAACTTTCCATTCAAAGGAAAGTCCTTAATCAGATACCTCTTACTGGAACATTCCCCTTTTTGTATTATTTTTGAATAAGATGCAAACCATTTCTGTTTGCCCCTTTAAAAGAAATTAATGACACTAAATTTGGGACTGTTAATCCTATTGTCCTGTTAAATTTGTTTTATTCAAATGAAAGACTTATTTATACAGTAATATTTATTGGACCTTTAAATCCATTTCCTTTTTTTCTTCTATATTTCGTTTCAAAGCCTTTTTATGTCTTGTTTAGAGCCTTTTGAATTGCCTTCTCGTAGTTGAAAGGCACTGTACATATAAACTGTCATTTCCAACATTTCTTGTAGGTCTACTCTAATAAGAAGAGCCTGAACCTGAGACAAATATAAATAGTATTGAGCATTTAAAGCAAACTTGTGTTTTCAGTGTATGAATACTATAATATTTCTATGAACAATTTGACTCAAGGCTGATGTTTGCTGCAGCCGATGGTTTGGTAGGTCAGGGAGGGTTTAACAAGAAAAAGATAGAAGCCACGTCTAATAAAAACAGCTGAGAGGTGCATTGCTACGTATAGAGATATATTGCAGTATATAGATATGTGAGGACAGACAGTCAATTCTCTCTGATGGCACTACAAAGCTAATTTAAAAAGCTCATTTTGATGCAGTCCCCGTTTCCTCCGAACATTCACATAGTCCCCTGGTCAAATTTCAGAATTCATCTGCTCAGAGAAAAGACTCCTATTTCTCAGATGGCACATTTTCTAAAGTAATATTAACCACTGTCAGAGCAAAAATGATACTGCAGCATGTCACGCTTTGTGTGTGCGGAGGTGGAGGAGAGTCACAGTTTTTCTCTCCAGTCGTTACACATCTCTGTTCAGCTCAATTTCCTTTAATTTTGCTCAGTTCCTTTCAGCACAGACAAAATAATACTGAAGATTCCGAACCAAACATACATGTTTGTGTTTTATGTTCCCCTATAATTCTTCTCCTCAAGTACAACCCTGCACTGAGAGTAAACATCTACCAAGATAATTACAACAACCTTTATCAAACTTGGCATTTGGCACACAAGCGTCCATGTGAACATGTGTGTGTGTGTGTGTGTGTGTGTGTGTGTGTGTGTGTGTGTGTGTGTGTGTGTGTGTGTGTGTGTGTGTGTGTGTGTGTGTGTGTGTGTGTGTGTGTGTGTGTGTGTGTGTGTGTGTGTGTGTGTGTGTGTGTGTGTGTGTGTGTGTGTGTGTGTGTGTGTGTGTGTGTGTGTGTGATGCTGTTTTTTCTTACCTGGATACCACAAGGGGCAAAATCAACATTTTCAACATCCTCATCAGCAGCTCTCCAGGAAACTGAAAGTACTTTACCTCCTGCGAGTGAAAAGAGGAAAACACATATTAGAGCACACAAATAAACTATACAAGGTAATTACAGGATGTTAAGGCAGTGTAAAGAAAGGTCTTCCTAATTGCAAAATGGCGAAATCTGTTGCAGCTCTTAAGAATACAAACTTATAACAGGAAAAGGAAACAGGGAACATATTGTATAAGGGCTTTCAGGATACAATCGACTTTGAGATTATTTTCCTCCTCCATAAAAAACTGAATAAACATTAGAAAAGCTGTAAATCCCCCAGAACACCTCAGTCTGTCACTGACTGTCTGCTGTTATAGTGATTAATCTAGTGGTTCTTTGTTGCTTTGCCTCTCCCAGAGGACACGGAAGAGGAGTTATCTGTCCTTTTTACAGACTGAAAAGAAAACTTTTCAACATTTTCAACTAGTGCCTTCAGGCTAGCTGGCAAACTACTTGTGTGTGTGTGCGTGTGTGTGTGTAAATGTCTGTGGTTTTGATGCAGTGGTGCAGTGTTTGAACTAAATGCCAACTTCCTCGTGCTGATATGTTCAGGTAGCCTATCACCACGTTCATCATATCATTTTAGTGTGTTCGTTTGGAAGTCAATATGATGTATGTGCTACACAATAAGTGCATGAGTACTGACCTGAACAGCGGTAGAGGCCAAAAATATCGAATCAATGACAGAGATGAACGTGTTGTTATGTCGGTTACTAGGGCAACTATGTGTGCTACAGAAGTAAACATAATGTAAAATATTGTTGAACAACTGGACTATTATATCACATTATTCAACAGTGGTCAAGCATATGAGCACTGAGCCGCAAGTGTATTATATCATTACATTTACGTAATTCCTCGCAAAAGCAGTCGCACACTTACATGCACAGCTTTTCTCAACAATGTTCAATCCAGTTGAAATTTCCAGATTCTGCAAGTGGATTTTTAGGAGGAATTTGAACGATATACATTCGATGGATTATGGACTGAATAGAAGAAGAACTGCCATGGCTGCTTTAAATGAACACAGTGGGACCAATGGTTGACAATTCCATGCATTCTTTCTCGCGGCAGCAATATCACCCAATGCAAAACAAAAATGAGCTGCATTTCTTTAGCGATTGTCTACAATGTACGTAACACAACACATGACAGAAACGCGCCGCAGTTACAGAAAACGACAACGGAAGTGTTTCCAGGGGACAACTAAAAGTGATGGACACGTCCGGTTGTTTAATTGTGTGTATTTCGTTGTATTTCGTATTTTTTGAATTGGAAGGCTAATAGTAAGCAAAACGTCAACGCTTGGTTAACATTAGACATCTGCAGTAATATCTGAATCATGCGATCACAATGTTACAATAAATCCAAAACATTACAGTTTAGCTCATTTTCCAATATCAGAAGGACACAGATTTGAACAACTCCAAACTGCAGCAGCAACAACAACCGGACGTGTCCATCACTTTTAGATGTCCCCTGGAACACTTCCGTTGTCGTTTTCTGTAACTTCAGCGCGTTTCTGTAATGTGTTGTGTTGTGTGTAATGTGTTGCGTAATACACACACACGCGCGAACACACACACACACACACACACACACACACACACACACACACACACACTTTTAATAGCTCTTCTCAACTGACCATTCGCGGAGCAGTCATGGTCCATTGTGGGTCCAGTGTCTTGCCCAAGGACACTTTGACATTTTGATTAGAGTAGCCAGGGATCGAATCATTGACCCTCTGATTAGTGAATGACCTGCTCTCCTCTCCCCCGAGCCACAGCCACCCACAACCTGACAACTGTCAGAAAGTGGAACGGACTGCAGGGGTCTGGTAACTTCAGTTCTTTCTGGCTTTCTACTTTATTATAATGCGAGTGAGCCACAAGAGGGGAAAAACCCAGTGGAAAAAACAAACAGAAGTGAAGAGAAAAAAACAAAACACTTTAAGTACAGCACATCTGTCAGATGATGGAGCAATAAAAGCTTTTTGCTCCTGCAGTGAGTGTGCTTTTAGGCTAAATGGCTGAGTGTGTCTGTGTGAGGTGGAAATACATTTCTATGTTTTGTTTTGTATTTCCTTCCTTGAAAATAGCATCAAGAGTGTTTATGTGCATGCTTGTGTGTGCGTGCATGAAGGACAAACAGGTCTCTCTGTGAGTCATGGGCCTTGGATACATTTTTCCCCAACTATTAGATGTTGCAAACTTTGCCTCCATCCTAAGCTCATAGTAAAATGTTTCCACTGTCTGTCTTTATTACACTGTTGCTGTGCCCATTTCTGAAAGACAAGGGCCTTTTGTCAGTCATTTCCCTGCATTGAAACATTGACCGTATATTGACAAATATTTGTTAACTCTCAGATCTATGAATAATTATATATCAGGCTGTGATTGGTGAGATCATAGTTAGATCATATTGAAGATTATGTGAATATTTCTAATTGAGCATGATTGCAGTGGGATTTTCATTATAATTGTTTTACTAAATGTGGTTTAAAGGTGAGTTTTTGATTATAGGCTGCATGTAATCTTAACCACTTTGCAGCACCTCAGTTACTATATTTAAACTTACTGGATGGGGAAGTGCAATACATTATTGTGAATGCTGTTGAGCAAGATTTTCAAATACATAATACAAATTTAAGACTAAATTTAGTTGCTTTTTTGACTGCAGCTCACCAACGTCATTAGGCCGGCACTGGGCCAGACACATATTAATCTTTCCAGCTCCACTGGATTAAATGGAAGCTCTGCTCTTCATTTGCCCTTTGACCTGGTCAATCACAGTATCAGAGCTCCATTGATGAAGAAAAGAGCATATGCGTAGCAGGAACTATCACAGAAGGATTTTGTCACGGCAACAGCGGACGGAAGTGTGTCGTGAAGGTAAAAACCAAAGCTGAATTTGAGGAGGAATGAAATGTTGCAAGTACGGTGGGTGGGAACGTGTTATTGTGGTTGGTATGATACCATCAAAAATGGTTTCTTTTTTAATCATTTATAGGAGCAGTTTCTCAAGACAAACACATTTCATGAATGCTACGTATAAATGCAAACACGTAGATAACAATAACAGCGACACCTGCATTCCGCCCACTTGCTTTCACCTTGTATTCAATGTAGTCTGAACTCAACTCTCTGCACCTCTGTCTTCATCTTCACCCTCCCGGCTGCCACACGCTAATCCACTTCCTTTTCCATTGTGACAAGAGCGAGCAACAGAGTGCTTCCACAAACAATTTAATTATTTTGCTGCTTCCGAGGGATTTAAATCATCTTTATTTGTGACCTATGACAAAAAAAAAGTACAAACAAAAACAACAACTTGGGGAGCCACTCAGTGTTGCTGGCATTTTTCACTCATCACGAGTGTTTCACCTCAGGTTCAGGTTGCTCTGGAGTGTTGATGTGTGGCACTCGTCCAGTGGCTAATGGATTTTTTTTTTTCTACTGAGGTTGTAAAATCCACCCGGTTGGCTCAGCCGGACCCTAATTTCTGATATGTGTGACAGACACACAGAAACAAAGCTGTTTTCTCCCTTAAAAACCACATTCTCTCCAAGCTACGTTATCCCAGTATTTGTTTTCACTTATTTCAAACCTCAGTCACCGGCAAAGACAAAAAAAGCAACTTAGAGTTTTGCCACCTTAAATACTAATTATTTAGCACAAGGTATGTACTCGTATGTATGACATAATGTGTGATTTCCTAAAATACAATAAAATCAAGTGAAAGTTGAAGATTCTTCTTCTTGGCCTTGGAAAATGTAGACCTGAGTAAACTTGTCCAGGACGAGTAGACTTTACTGCTCTGCGACAATGCATTAAGCTCGACATGGACTAGTTGCTGATCATGTGATGCTCGCAACATGGACATCTCAGAGGAGAGAACACGTAAGGAGTCTGGGTGGGTTACAAATGGGAATGGAAATATATTTCAGTAAAGAAGAAGCCTGTCCTTCGACGGTTTAATGTGCAAGTTGATCCTGAAATACAACCAAAGTAGCGTGCAGACTCCTCTGAAGCCATCTGCTATCGCTAGTTAAGGGTATGATCCAAATCCTCTCAAGAGGCAGTCAATGAGTAACTTCAAGATGAGTTTTTTCAACATTTCCCTATCTAACATTATAGAGATGTATGTATAAATAAAAAAGCCAACTACTTTTTTCTATTTTACAATGTAAAATGTACTTAGACCTTTTAGGTTGTTCCTTTTCCCAACTACTAACATGAGGGAGACAGATGGAAACATTACAGGCGAATTTCTGTCCCTTTTCCGAGCTGTGACGTCTTACAGAGACAAAGACTGTAAGCACATCTGTCACTCGATCAGCACCCTGCATTCTAACAAGAGACACAATGGATAACAACTTTCTATACAGTCTATGCACACTGTGTGGGAAGGCTATACTTATGATGATAGCAGCAACATGGGGGAGACAGATGTAAACATTACAGGTGAATTTCTGTCCCTTTTCCGAGCTGTGACGTCTTACAGAGACAAAGACTGTAAACACAACACGTCACTCGATGAGCACCCTGCATTCTAACAAGAGACACAATGGATAACAACTTTCTATACAGTCTATGCACAGTGTGTGGGAAGGCTATACTTATGGTGCTAGCAGCAAGAGTAAGCACAACCCCTGAAGTAAGTTTTTTAAAGACACATTTATCAACCGAAGCATCTCACCCAGAGGCTCCCAAACTGAAACAACCCGCAGAGGAGAAGCAACTGATCATGTATCAGGTCTGCATGAAACCCTGTGCACGGCAGCTAGCAGCACAATAGGTTTACACAGGGAAACGTTCTTCAGTTGTGCTGCTTGTCTGTGGAGGGGCCACGTTCGCTGGGCAACGGCCACAGACTGTTGAAGCAACACCTCGCTAGGAGCAGCAGGGGGAGGTGTGGCCGGCAAAGCCTTTGTTTTGCTGCAAGATACTGTCGTATCAAATTCAAACACTGGTTAAGAACTTTCTAGACCCGATTCCCTCAAATTCTAAATTCCAACACGTCATCGTTTGAGACCATAGACTGTATCTAAAGATGGCCGACATGACTGCTCCCCAAAAGTGAGGCTAAAGCTTTTTGATCGCCCCCTGGTGGCTGGCTGCAGTATGGGTCGTAAACTTCATGTTAGTGTATAGGACATGGAGCAAACTAAAAAGTCAAGGTACATCTCGAATACATTTTTCCCTTTTGCCCGAGTCCAAATTTTCCCGGTAAGTTTGGTTTTATTGGATGCTATAAGGTGGATTACAACTTCAGGATTTACAGCAATTGGTTTAACCTGTGTATCAGTGCGACCTCAATACCGCAGCTCCATTCCCCGATCGCTACTGCACAGAATCCGGCTCCAAAAGATGTCATCACCACAAAATGGCAGCGTTCGTATATGGGATATTTTGGCTTCATTTGGAGAAGCGTCGTCCATCTTTATATGAAGTCTGTGTTCGAGACACATGTCCAGGGTTAATCACCATCACAGAAAAGAGGTTAAAAAGCAAGAGGCTTGAATGTGTGAACACTTCTTACGTGTGCTGTGTGTGATGGCAGACTATGTGGTCTCCTAAACCTTCTCTTGACACAAAACAGTAAAACTATATTTTGTGTAAATTGGGCTTCAGAGACAGACACTTATATCGAGAGTAGCTACTGCAAGTAAAGTAAAAAAAAAATAGAACTTCAATTTCTTTTTTGCACAAAATACACCCATGAGCACCATGACTGCAGTCACTTGTTCAGAATCAATTTAATTCAATATCTTGCATATTGCTTCTGGTAAGTGTTTATATTAAACTTTGGCTGGACAGGACAATATGAGGTTAGACAATTTGCTTGTTCTTTGGGATGAACTCAGTCCATGTGGCCCCAAGTGTGACCTTAAACCGAGGGAAATTACAGAAAATGTAGGGAATGAACATCCATTTTCAAGCACTTATCCAAGCACTTATTTTCCACAGAGAATATGCTTCGCAACAAGTATTACCCATATTAACTATCTTCACCAGACCATGTGGGAGGGTAAAGTGGTTTAGCCTTTTGTTCACATCACCGACGCTGCACTGTGAGCACCAGCAGCAGCTGTCGGTGACCAGGACATGGACATCGACTCCTTTTAAAAACAACTCTTTTTAGAAATTAATTTAACAACACATGCACAAACATTACCTGGAAATGGCTACACACATACACTTACATGCAAAAGCACACATGCACTCCCAGATTATGCCAAATTTTGTTTGACACACGCTCTCTCAGCAGTCAAAGCATTTTTTGAATTAGTGGAACAATCAATACAACGATCTCTTTTTTTCATTTCTTTTCCCACAATTTTGACCTTTTCTAACCCAAACGGTTACAGTTATAATAATGTAGCTGCCTGTAGAATTGTGATCTCCATAATCAGCAGCTCCCTCTCAGCATTTTCCTGAAATTCCAACAATTTAATTCCACTTCCCTCTCAGTCATGTGTGAATTATATAAGTGAGGACCGATGGTATGTTGTTGACTCCATGAGTGATTGTCAACTAATCTCCCCACTGGCCGCCCATTTCCATGGATACTCTGAGAGGCTACCGGCAACCTGAGTGACTGATGACAATCTCTTTAACGTTTTAAATGAGCAGCCAAAAAAACATGGAAAATAAAAAATAAAACCTATTTCCTTGCTTTTGACGATGTCTTGTGCAATCACTGTGAGCACGAGGTAGCGGACGCACCCTGGAGGCTTATTTACGCTGTGTTTTTGATGCTCTTTTGCAGTTCGAGTGTGAACGGTGGAGGTAAAGAGCCTCACATCAGTCACTGAGGGGAAACTGAACACCTATCCTTTCCCTTTTTGCATCCATCTGAAGCACAATCGATTGTTCATCATGAAACCTGTATTTTTGCAGAATTAGATAAAGGCCCTCTTATAAAAAAGTTTTTTTTGGATTTAAAGTGAATTTGTGCGTACTTGGTTGTGGGGACTTTTCTTCCACCTGGGGACGAACAGCCCAACATGGTTAGTCTCCTAAGTCTTTGAATGAAGGATTGAACGCGAGTCAATACAATGCTCTTACAGAGATTGTGGTGAATAATTGGGTGAAGTGTGCAGCAAAAGGAGTGGAGGTATAAAAGAGGCAGATGCAGTGAACAGGGAATTGGGTAATCTCTTGTATTAGGAGTTGTGGCGTCTGAATCCATCTTGGCATTTAAGGAGAAGACGGGGGGGTCACACTCAGATACTCGCATGGGTGAAATAAGGCAGACGGGGGGGGGGCGGGTGTATGGATAGGTGGGTAATATGTGTGGGGATGGGTCTTTTTTAACCAACTGACCTGCTCGGAGAGCTGTTTGCCTCTGAGGAAGAAGCCCAGCAGGCAGCCAATGACCACGGCCAGCACAGACAGGATGAGAAGCCCGTTCTGCTTGCAGACATTCTTCACCCGCCCCCACACTTCGTCCAGAGCCACCGCCATCCTCCTCCACTACCTCCTCCTCCTGCTGCTTGTCCTGGTCCTGACTGCAACGTCGCAACCCCCCCCCCCCCACAGAGAAGACCAACCCTTTTACCACCTATTCAGCCATATAGAGCCAGCCACAGAGCCAACAGCCGCCGCACAGGAGGAAATGGCAGGACTGTGGCTGCAGCAGGCGAAGCAGGATAGATAGATGCAGAGAAGTGATGTGAGAGAAGTAACAACCAAGAAAGAAAAAGAGTGAAGAAATAAAAAGTTGGGATTTGATTAATGGAGGGGGTTGAAAAGTCAAATTAAAGAGGAAGTCGTCCGAATATAAAGCACTTCAGGAGTTTCTGTGTTCGTCCTCTGTCCTGCTTCCTTGGTTATTCCACGGGACTAAAGGCATCAAACTGTCACTCTGTTGATCTCTGTCTCTGTCAGTCACCTCCCTCCCTGACTCCCCTGCCTCCCCCACACATTCCTCCTGGTGGCCAACAGGGGGCTCTGCGACAGCTGGTGGTATTGTCATCAGGGTTAATACTAAGATCCTATTAGGCCATGCTGCACGACTCAGATCTAAGGCTGGATTAGAGAGCTCTCTGAACAATTGGACAGTGGATTGTTCCAGACCCCAAAAAAAAAAAAAAAAAAAGACAATTGTGACAAAAGTGACATGAGGTAAAAGAAGAGCACCAAACAAAAAACATGGCCTCGCAGTCCTGGTGCGTTTTTTGTGTTTCACAGAGAAACAGTGCACAGGATAAAGACACAACTCAAGGTTAAATTGCACGTTCACAAGAGGGGAACAAAAAAAAACGTGCAATCAACGTGTTAGCAGTGTAGATCTCAGAGTGACATGATATCACTCCTACCTTTCCTGAATTGATTCTACGATTAAAAAATGGATCAGTACTTCATTGTGATATGTAGAAAAGAAAGAGATGTGAATGTGCATGCATGGGAATAAAACTGAAACTAGAATGGCACTCAGTAGAGCGCATATTACCGCCAAGGCCCATGAGTCTACTTAAATCCAACCAAACTGCACCACATTTCCCACACTCAGACCTCTAAATGTGCCTTCCTCTAGATCCATTAATCATTCTCTGGGAAATCAATAAAAATGTCAAAAAAACAGGTAAATAAAGACACTTCTCAGTCAGGTAGAGGTATCTCCAGAAAAGCGAATGTAATTCAGTCCAGTCTCTGAGGAAAACAAACGTTTCATACTTATGAATATCTATTCTGTGGCTTTAATGATGGTAGTGCAACAGACAGTGCTAGAAACACCATTTAATGTACTGTGATTGTACATTAATTGTGATGATGCTAGGGTTAGGGTTAGGGTTAGAAGTTTTGTCAAATCACCATGTCAAACAGAAGTACATTGTGCTTTTACCTGGGACTATTTTCAGCTGCTGATTTAACTAGCCCATGAGTATTTACAGCAAAATACACGACCGTAGTTGTGTTAATGAAAGAAAAACAAAAGTGACCCATCAATGGTGTCTACAGCACAGAGGGATAAGTACACACATCCACAGAAGAGGATCAGTTCATTGTCAGCCTTGGTCTTTTATGTGTCATCAGTATTATCCAGCTGAATGAATTTCATACCTTCACATATTTGTGTATCTTTTTTTCTTCCAATAGAGGCGCGAAGAGCTCTGATGTGGTAAACTATAACTAGATGTTTTCATCTCAGTTTAGCAGGATTACAAAAGACTACTGAATGGATTACCGTGAAACTTTATGGAGGGATGCGGTATGGATCAGAAGAACCCATTATATTTTGGTGCAGATCCACAATTTTTCTCTTTCCTTGTGAAATAAAGGTTTTTTTTAACATTATTGTCGATTTCACTGAATAATTCATCGATCGTGCTGAAAAAATCCGACATGTTTAGAGGACTGATATTATGAGTGTGTGCAATTTAGTGCAGATTCAAATTAAAATCAGGCTCCAGTGAATTTAAATGTGCTTTCATCAGTTTGTTTGTTGGTTAGCAGGATTACCCTAAAAGCTACTTATTTCCATCGATTTCCATCCAATTTTGTGGAGGCGTGAGACATGACCCACCTAAGAACCCACTACATTTCGGTGCGGATCCAGGATTTAAAAAACAAAAATATTTCAAATGGTGAGATAGAGTGTTAGCCGTGACAGTCATTGATATCAGTCCCTTAAACATGCCTGATCTCCCCCCCCCCCCCCCCCCCCCCCCCCCCCATCAAGATCCATGAATTATCCCCCAAATTCCTGCATTTGCTTCCACCAAAACTTAATGTATTCTTTACTAAACAAAACCACATTCTTCCACAAAAGGTTTGTGGTGATCCATTTAGCTATTTTCATGTAATCTTGCCTACATACAAATAGACAGGGATGAAAAATAACCCCTCCTTGGCAGAGGTGATGAAGAATCAAACGTGCCACAGTAAATTAAACCGAACATGTACACAAAGAGAATTTGGTAAACACAGATTGGACAGTCGACAGAAGAACTCTGCAGTTCATTAAAGAAAACCTACGAGTCCTTAGGGTTTCATACAATCACATGAGCACATTGCATTTAATTGGGAAACATTATTTAGCCTGCGTCTTGTCGTAATTTTCCCCGTCAGGCTGAATAGAATCCAGGCCTCACATTGCATCCTTTAATTAGCTTCATTCCTCAGACACGTTTGGCGTAATTCCTCTGGTTTCCATTCACTTCCAGGGAAATCATCCCCCACTGAGACACATGGTCTGTACACCGTCTGAGAAAATTTAAATGATTATGCTGAATATGCTGTGGAGTCCTCCTCGAAGCGGGGAGATGTATGCAACTCAATTTGTACTCGAGAACCTCAATTACACAGAGAGATGGAATCCAGTGAGGTCTATTGTAAAAAATTAGTATCACCACTTGTCAAGCTGCTGCAGAGATCGACTACTCAGTGTCTTCTACATTTACTGAATGCTGTATGTCAGGTTGTTACTTTTTTTCTGCTCTGACTCTTCCTATCTCCTTTTTTGAGTTTTTCCCTCATCTTATTCCTTCCTCCAAAGATCATTTTGGATACTAAAGCTATAGTATTTTTTTGGGGGGGGTGGCAGGTTACAATCTGGGGGGTCTACTTCAGCATAACACTGGAGCACTAGGTAGGGGGGACCTGGATATATATACTGGATATATATACTGGATATCCCGCACACTGGGCTACATCATCAGTTAACATGTGTCTTCAAGCTCTCAGCTGGAATGATTCTTTAAAACATAACAGCCACACAACGTTCTGCACCAGAATCCAGTTTTTAATTGTTTCCGTGTGTTTTCTTCAGATTCTGAGCACGGAGATCTCTCGGACAAACTCCACCCACCTTGCGTATGTTTGTGCATCAGAACCATTCTAAATTGACTGGCGCGTGTTTGCCCTCTGCAATCAGCATACTGCCAGACCCATTTCTCTACATAAGGACATCTGTTTGGTGTATCATGAAGAGAGCGGTGTGCTGAACAGAGAAGTTGAAGTTATAAGAAAGTTTGAATATGGCCCTGAAGGTAAAAACCTGAAGAATTTCACAACAGCAGAAACTAAAATAATTGTGTGGAGTCAGAAGACACACAGGGCACAGTTTTTCATAACGTGTCCTACGGACTGACAATATGTAAATGAAATGAAGCCCGGGCTGCAGTAACTGAGGTGATGGATGCTGTGTCCCCCGAGGTTCGGACGGTGGCACACGTATAAAAAAATGGATTAACATCAAAGTTAATGCCAAAAAAACGAATCGCAGAGCAGAGCAGAAAAAAAAGAAACAGTAGGAGGACAAGGAAAATCAGATCTGACGGGAAGGCAGCAATTATTGGTCAGTCATCATTAGGTGGAATTTGTTCAAGCGATGAGGGAGAAAGTGATGAACCGTCACCCAGAGGTAATTCATTTCATAATGTTTAAGATGATATTTGCAATTTCTTGTGTCTTTTGTAATTAACGAGTGGAATTCAATAAGAACAAATTTCTATTTAAATGAGAATAGCCCTGCTGCTTGCAACAGGAAATTAATTGGGCTAAACAATATAAATTATAGGCTCGGATGATGCAGGAGTGGAGGGTGACCGGCAGACGACCTCTCACTCCCAGTTGCCATCGCCAGCCACACAGTCCACTTCCCAGTCCTCTTTCCCGGAGTCTGGAGGGTGAACAACAATCTGCTGGCTCTCCTGGATGCAGTGAAGGAAATTGCGACAGGAAAAGAAAAGATGAATGAAACACAAACAGTTGATGGATGTCTTCGCAAATAAATAAGTGCATGACTAATTATGTGTGTGGGTGTATGTGTGTGTGTGTCATTTGCTTCAGAAATATTTGGATAAACCCATAAGGAAAGGTGAATTCATTCACAGCTTTATTCAGTATACATTCTGAAATAAGGCATTTTAACTTACCATCATTAAAGACGCTGCATCAAGGCGTGGTGAGCCAGCCCTGCAGCCCTGCCAGGAAGCCCCACAGTTGGCTCTGCTTCTGCTCCGGCTGGTTAGGGGATGCCATGAGCCATACAGTAGGTTGTGCAGGACACAACATGCCAGGATAATTCTGCCCCTTCTCAGGTGTATAAAGGAGCTTGCTTCCAGCTGTGTCCAAGCACATTCAACAACCCTTGAGCTGCCCAGATGTGCGCTTGAGGGGTTTGAGGGTTGGCAACTTGGAAAAGAACTATATTATATATATAAATATAAGCTTAAGCTTATAAGTTTCCAATTAATTAGTTGAAATCAACTAGAGATGTGCCATTAGTTTGGAGCGACGGATCAATTATAGGCCAATAAACAATTTAACAAAAGCCTAAACGGTTACTTTTCAATATGAACATTCTCATATACTCTATTGTAAACTAAGTAAACTATCTCAACTGGTATTTAATTATGACAATAAATGATGAGGATGGAAATGCGTAAATTTCATGGTTATTTAATACATTTGGTCAATCCATTAGTAAATTAAATTATTGCTCTCTCTTAAAGCCTTTTTTTATTTAAATAAATGGAGTTTTAATATACTATGCATTCAGTTAAAAGGGTGTGTGTTTAGGACAGGTCATTCTCCTAGATCTCACTGTTGCCTGGGAGGACCGTATCAAGGGGGCCAACTAGAGGAAGAGGGCAAAGTATGCTGAGCTAGTAGAAGAATGCCGAAGCAACGGGTGGCGAGCGAGGTGCGAGCCCATTGAGGTGGGATGCAGAGGGTTCGCAGGCCAGTCTCTCTGCAGGGCCCATAACATGCTGGGTATCACAGGAGCCAGTAGGAGAAGGGCCATCGAGTTGGCCACCGAGGCAGCAGAAGTTGCATCAAGGTGGCTGTGGATCAGGAGAGGAGAGCCGGGGGAGGGGTAGCGCTACCTGGACACAAGCCGGGGCTTGATCAACCCTGGTTGGGTCGCCTGGGTGAGGGTGTCTGATTGTTGAAAGACCCGAAACACCCAATGACCCCGGGCAACATCACTGACGATGTGTCCAAGAAAGAACTGCATTGCTATAAAATGGAGCAACAGAGTAAATTACCAAATTAGAGATCTTTCATGATGTTATGAGATGTGTATAAACTATAAAAAGGTTCATTATGAAACTGAAAGGACAAATTAGAATCTGGTGGAATGCAAAGGTCTAGATAATTAATGGGAAACACTGATTTCATGACCCGAGCCCCAGATGTCACCTGCAGGTCTGAGGCGTGTGAACCCTGACCATCACCCTGACTTCACCCTTGTCCTACACAGTGCGCCACATCTAATTTCATTCCCATTTACAACAATACCCAACGTGTGGCACATGGGGGGGGGGAAACCAGAGGCGCTCCTGTTATGTTAACATAACAAGCTTTCACATGATGGATGATATTACTCTAATTGTAATCCCAGATTCCACATCTGCTGTGAGGCTGCTGTGTAATCCCTGACCGCCTGCAGCTCAGGACGTGGACTCGGATGCAGAGGGGCCGTGCATGCAGAATAAACTGCAGCCTGAAATGTTAATTGCTTAATTGCTGGTTCTTGTAACAATGTAAATCTGACCTTAAAAATGCCACAGGCAAGTTTAGTCATACATCAGTGAAAGGATATTCAACATGTGAACATGCCTCTACAGGTGTCGTGCTGCAGTTTTCACCGCAGCAAAAAGTAAAAAGTAAAAGGGGACACAGGGACCTGACTCAAAAACAAAAAGCTTGAAAGGCACAAATAGGCTCAGAGGATAGAGGAGTGGAGGTTAATGGATGGATGTTGAATTCAATTGCTGAGCTCAGCAAGTGTGACAGGATGATGAAATGGAAATGATGCAGTATCTCATGCTCTGTCACACATCTGTCAATAGGTTAGGCTGACGTGCAAAGTGAAAAAAGCAGAGCTACTTTATTTTTTTTAAAAGTAGTTTTTTCAGTTTCTCTAAGGGAGTGAAATGTTCACTCCAAGATTGCAGCTGTCGTCGGGGAAAAATGTCACGTATCAGAAAGTGTAAACCTTGTTTGAGGGAAAAGTTAGTCTGTCTCTGTTCTGACACCTGGGGGGGGGGGGCAAAACACATGGATTTTCAAAGCTTTGACAAATCTGTCAGCAAAGACAGAACATCTTTGAAAACATCACAAAACACAAAACATCCAGACGGCAGCTTCTCGTTTAGATCAAGTACCTCGTGTCAAATACATATTTAATTAACACAGATCAGACTTGAATCGGATCGCACTCAGGGCCATGAATCTCTACTCTATCTCTACGTCTGTTGATTAATTCCAGAACTGTCTGTGTGTACGTGGAAAACATATCTTCTGAACAGTTTGTCTTATTGGCTTCACACTTGCCATGTGTATTGTTAAGGGGCCAAAAGGAAGAGCCTTCATCTCATTCGACATGGGAATGTCGCAGATTGCTCGAATAACAGCTTTTAGCAAAGTTGCGTTCAACACTGGTAGCTGAGGCTAATGCTGGTTGATTTCTTCCAGAAGGGGGTCACGTGATAGGACCCTGACAAATCAACAAAGGGTACATCAAGACCGAAAACGCCCAATCAGCAAGCGGATTTGGGTGTCATCATTTCCAAACTTCTCCGTTTTAGCGGCTCTAAAACTCCAGAGCAGTGTGGATGCCAGGTGTATCCGCGGTAGAGTCGTGGCATTTTCAAATGAAAACGTAGTAGTGCGGAAGTACTTAGCATCGCCACAGGCCAAGAAAACAAACCATTCCGAACAGGCACGTTTATAATGGCCACTGCATTAGTTTAAACAAGATCTAACTTAAACGTTATGACTGGTCAGGTGTGACCTGTTAGATGACGTTTGACATATTGAGTGGTCTCCTCTGTGATGTTGGAGATTACTTTTACACTTTGTAAAAGTAATCTCCAACATCACCTTTGAGGCACCTTGCAGACAGCAGACTACAAATGGAGGTAACTGAGAAATGATTGCTTGGACTTATTTTGCTTTTTACAAGAGGTGACATTGAGGTGCATGAAATCCTGCTGCTAAAGGCAACATACAGTCGTCACCAGGGGATATGATACAAACCGTACAGATGTAAACCACCACGGTGAGGAGAGGTGCACATACATCAGTGTGGTGCTGAATAGTGCTGTCGCGTGTCAGTGCGCAGCGATGGAAGATGCTTACCAACTGTTGCCGACGGGCTGAGAGCGGAGGAGAGGGAGGAGTGGAGGAGTGGCGTGTGAGGTAGGGGGAGGGGGAAGTGATGGGGGCGGGGTGTGGATGGCAGGTCTTGTTTTCGCTGATGTGATCAATCGCCTCTCCTGACACCTCCATGAAAGAGAATGTGATGAAAGTGTGGATCTCAACCTGAAACAAGCTCAGCGCGTTTGAAGTGGTGGATGTGCGGATCCCTCTCTGTCCGTGTGAGCGTCGCTCACGAGCAAGGAGGTGTGCACTCCAGCCGCCGCGTTGCTCCACAGTCCCCCACCCCTCCAACACTGGCAAATAATCTCCTTTCTTCTGCCAATTCCCCCCCCCCCCCACCCCCTGTTTTCTGGATTGGACAGGCAGAGATAATCTGGGATTAGAGCGAGCAGTCAGGCCCGGTGTGCCACTCATTCATTTTGATGGAGCGGACATGTTTAACATCCACAGGTCATCTGCTGGGCCTCAACATATTCCATTATATAGATCAACCCGGGGCAAAGTTTCAGCATATTGGGCAGCTTCGCATGCTAAACTGAGAAGAGGAATGAAATGTGGCCGCTGCCTGTTGGGTCTGTGGCGGAGCAGGTGGTTCCATCTTCATCCTCATCACGCTAAATGAATGTAGTGTGGAAATGCTGGCTGATATTGACCTGTGCGGCGGATAGGAATGAGGGCATCCTATCCCTATTTTTCTAAATGATGCTCAGATATCCAGGTTATTCCAGCATCACTGTTCCATATTGTGTGAAGGGAAACCGTCTCCACAATGTGGCAGTAACTATTATTCATCTTGACCAACGCTGCTCTCATCTTTGCTCAGAAATCCGACGAATGATAATCATCTTTATTTTTTCCTGACAGCCCCTTTGTATTACTTTGCGAGGCCTTTCGGTTGCTTCACCGACCACAGCCCATAATCTTCTGTCTCCAGAGAGTCAGTCAGTGGGTTTATTTCTTCATTATTATATTATATACCTTGTCCTGTCGCTCTTCATTTGAATTATTTACCACTTCTCACCAATAGTTCCTTTACACGACGATCACACAACATTTCTCACCATATTTGTCTGCGGATGTTTGCCCATTGATGAGTACAGCAGGATTCAGAGAATATGAGGAGTTTTTCAAGAAAACTGCTGAAAATGCCGTATTTATTGTGAACGCTCCTCACCCAGGATCTTCCCCTATGCCTTGTCACTGCAGCTGGCCCCTGATCCCAGAACAAAGTGGTCTATATGTCTCCATGTGCAATGATTTGCTGTTCACTGCCGGTTCCAAGGGCCAAGTCTTGACAAGGAGAAGCAGCCATATAGCCTTGATACAGCACTTCAATGGAACCACTTGCCTGATAGGAATGTTCCATCTACTGCAGCTTTTAAGCTTATTCACAAGAGTCATTTTCTGCTCATACAGAAGAATTTAAATCCACAAGCTGTTGGGAGTTGTTTAACATCGTCTGATCTTTATTTTTACATTACCCCTTGAACACAGTTGCAGTGTTAATCTGCTCTAATCTATTTCATATTAACAGCCAAAAGGAGTGAAGGAGATAAAGTGATCAAGTCGGCGAGTGACTTTACCATTTAGCAGCTGCAGATTCTGTAAAACAAAGCTAAAAGGGATCAAATATTAGCCTTGCATTTATTAGGAAGCAGTGGTATGACTTAAAGAAAACGAACGTTTGTTTTGCGTCTGCTGAATGGGTAAATCAGCAACTGGGAGCTAACCATAGACTGTATATAAAGAGGAGCCATCACACATGCATATGATTGTTTTTGTGAGCTGGCATTGGCTCCAGCACCCCCTCTGCCACGACCCTCAAAGGATACAGAGGGATGGATGGAGTGGATGATGAACAACCACATATACTGCCACCTTGTTTTGCTCTGTTGATGTGTCCTGGGCTTGCAGTACATTTAACAGAAGTAATTACCACCCTTCTCAAAAGGAAATATTTCACCGTTTGTTTCACCTTAGATTTATATTTGACAACCAAAGGCTGGTGTGCAGGACGTACACCAATAATCAGCCTTTGACCATGGGTGCAGTGCCTCAGTCGACCTGATCAGAGAACAGTGGTTGAGAAAAGTATTGAGTACTGGTAGCTGGAAATGTTGCACAGGTTTTTTCACAAAGAGTTTTTCTCAGATCTGGAGAGAGTTCTTTATGAATTCTACATGTCAGCCTCAAAGCGTGATCTAGCTTATGTAGCTACAGAAGTTTGACAGAACTGTTTATTTACAGTGAGAATCATCTCTTCATTCAAAAAAAGATACGACAGTCAGATCTTAATGTATAAAGCTGCGCTGTACAGAGGAATAAATATAATTAAAGGGATTAGCTTTTAATTAAAGATGTCCGTCTGTGTAGGAGCTACGTACTTCAGAATAAAATTGAGTGAAAATATCTGAGTTAAACTGAGCCGATGGATCTGCTGCAGAAGATAAAAGATACGTTTACATGAACACCACTATTCTGATATTAACTTGATTAAGACAATAGTCTGAATAAGACACTGTCATGTAAATAGCATTTTCTGATTTAACCTGAATAAGGACATACTTTGAATAAACAATAATCAAATTAAGACACGTGGAGCATTCCGACCTCAGTCACATTATATAGACACACGTACGGCTTATCGTTGTCTTATTATCCATCTTCAGCTAATTAAATGAAATTGGCCCAATTTTCTTTTCCGCAGGCTCCCGCCACTCCAACATAAACAGACCAAAATAGTTGAGAGATCTATGCAGCTGGAAGACAAATAAATATATGTAGTGTGTAATATTTACTATAAATACAGCTTACCCTTACTTTGAATAAAATATTTTGGAATGTACATGTGAAAGACTGTTGCAACCATCAATTTAGTAATTCAGAGGCCCTGCACACACAGAGGTCTCACTAAATCTAACCTGTTTTTAATTTCAAGTTAAAACTCTATGCACCAAGCGGAGTGATAAAGACTACATCATTACATTCGGGTGTAACAGGAGAGAGATGCAGATTTCAGACTTGAGAAGATATATAATTAGAAAAAAACTAATGAAAACTTTTATTTCTGTCACATGGCCTTGGTGTGAAGCGGATGTGTAACATCAATCAATCAATCAATCAAATTTTATTTGTAGAGCCCATATTCACAAATCACAATTTGTCTCATAGGGCTTTAACATGGTGTGACATCCTCTGCCCTTAACCCTCAACAAGAGTAAGGAAAAACTACTAAAAAACCCTTTTAACAGGGTAAAAAGAAGGTAGAAACCTCAGAGAGAGCCACATGTGAGGGATCCCTCTCCCAGGACGGACAGAAGTGCAATGGATGTCAAGTGTCACATCCCATTCATGTCACATTGGCAGCAGATTGACGGCTACAATTTGGTCCCATTTACATCATCTGACAGCTAAAGATGGTTTGTAATTGTAGGGTTGGTGTTGTCAGGGTTAAAATTGTGCTTTGACAGTATGGCGGTATTTCATTACCTTTGATGAGACACTATGGATGATGTGAGGCTACAGACATCTACTGCCTTCAAAATAAAAGCAGCATGGGTAATAGTATCACTGTTGTGTCCTGCCAGTTTGTCTAGAGTCTGGAGTCTGGTGCTCCTCCATCATTTGAAGCCACTGTCTAAGCAGCTTACGCTTCAAAGCCACTCAACTCTATAGATTTAAAGGTGCTAGGAATTATGGGAGATCATACAACTCTGTGTGTGTTGGAAATCACCACTGTTCAGTCAGTCACTATTATGAACAATCGCATGTTTACTCTCTGTAAATAAAGATGGAAGACATGTTTCCACTTCCTCCCACTATGCAGAAATTAAGCCAAAAGATTGTGGAAACAAACACTACCATGTTGCGCAGAAGACGTGATTTATAGTCTGTGCAGTAGCGAATAGGGGATGGCTGTAGCGAGGTCACGCAGAGACACATTCTTGGCCAATCAAGAGTCAGTCAATAATGATGTTTCATCCCATTTTAATGCCTCGGAAAAAAAGCCAGTGGCCGGAGGAATTATGTTTTTGGCTTTTCTGTGCGTACGTCAATACATACATAAGTAAGACTTGATTGATCATATATAGCCTTAATGATTGATGATATTTTCTTATATATTTCAGTTAGTTTCTTTTATAAATTCTGTCTATAAATTTTTACATTGTTGATGATAAATGCATTATTGCATTTCCGTCAGTCCACATCTGTCTTTTTTTTAATTTAGAACAAATGCAACATAGAACAAAGGCATTACCAAACAGGAAGTTGTATTTTCACTACCGTATGGGCATGATTCTTATAAAGATGCAGCTTGTCTTATTTGTGACATGGAGGTATTAAATAAAGATTTTAAGCATATTTCTTTATGTAGGCATAAACAAAAAAATAACATGACTGGGAAAATGTTGCACCATAGTTATTTACAGTCACTGTATTTACAGAGAAAATGTCTCGTTGACAGAACTTCAGAACGTGGCTGCAACAAAGTCTTAACAGTCTGGAAAACTCTTCTGTGGGCATCATCCGATTAACTTTCAGCTTGCCTCACAAATAGCTTAGAATTCAAACAGAATACCATTTGTCCACGATCAAGGTCACTGAGTGTGATTTATCAAGACACGTTCATGATCTTGTTAACGCAACATCTAGAGAACCTTTTCTTCAAATTTGATGCAAACGTTCAATTGGACTTGGATTTACTGATTAGACTTTAATGGTCAAATGTCACAGTGACCTCAAATGTGTCTAGAAAGAAAAATACATGTGGTCTGAAACTGCACTTGTTTGTGAAGGCATCAACTACAGGGCGGTAAATGGAGCGATGCTTGCGAGCTAGTTCAGGCAGCCAACTCCAGCTGCGCTGCTCCAATCATGTGACAGACATCATGTGACATGCCTCATGTGACATAACTCACTCTCCACAATTATATATAGTACCCAACCACCCTAATAGTCGTTCTATTTAAGATGAGAACATTTCTCTCTTTGCTTGCCCCCGCTGCCGCGTCAGCATTGCTGCCAGTTGGGTCAGCCCCTCCCCCTCCCCGGCATTCACCTGTAGATAAATATTTGCTCATCAATCCCATCATGTCTATGTAATCATATCTGGGGGAGTGATGAAGTTGGAGCCTGGAAGCCAAACACTAACATTTTCTACTGTCGTAATAAACATTTGAATGTGAGTTGTCTGACTGAACTCTAGTTATGATATCAAATAAGTTATTATTGAAGACATGAACATGCATCAGTGTGATAAGAACAACATTTTTGATCCTTCATGGGAAACTTACACACTGCAATGTAGTGGATAATCGTATGCACTGAGGAATTGGACCCTCACATATTATAATAAATGTTGAAGGGTGTAGCAAGGAGGGAAAATGTCAATCAAAGACCCACGCGATCCTGAGAAGAGAGAAAGCGAAAACACCTGAGTGGGTGTACTGTGAGTATGAATGCTTTTGGGGATTTTGCTGCATTACATCTTATGATATTATCTGTACAAATTGTTTGAGGCATCCACATAATCAAGATTTGATCATAAACAGCACAACATGACAACTTTAGACTCAACATTCAAGTCACAGGCTTATTTATTTATTTGATTTTTTAAAAATGGGGTGGAATAAGCACTTCATTAGTAGGGCTATTTGTTTCCAGTGCTTGCTGAAAGATAAATGGATGCACCTGCATGTACCTGCACCGCACCACAGGGAAGGATCAAGTCACATAAATCAAATTCTCATCACAGCTCGTCTCTGCTTTCATCATAAGATTTGTTCTAGACAGGGACTGCATACAAGCCTTTTCTGCATTCCTCCCACAGGAATAAGATAAAACGACCAAGTAAACCATGGTCCACCTTCATTATCACAGTGGAGGGTCCTCCGGCTCATAAAGCCCCGACTGGACTGAAAGGACTGTAAATAGACATCATACTAAATTCATATCACACTAACCTTTCTTGTGCTGCCTGGAACTGCTTCTCCTTAGTGTCTGAAGTCAAATGATGAGGATATATATATATACATATATATAATGAGTATGTATAATGTATACAAATGTACATATACATACACAAATAAACGTATTTATATACATATTTTTAAAACATATATGGATACACACACGCAAACACACACACACACACACACACACACACACACACACACACACACACACACACACACACACACACACACACACTCATCAATACATATGTTTAAAGGTAATTGCCTAATATGTGTATATCCCTCTCTCTCTCCCTCTGCATGTCTCCATATATATATCTTTGAATATATCTATACATATATACATACATGTGGATATATATGGAGACAAAGGGAGAGATATGTATAGGTATATCTCTTTATATATACATATATACATGGAGGTATATACATGTATATATGGAGGTAGAGGGAGAGAGAGAGGGCTCCAGGCAGGCTGAAAGTTTTCCTCCTCCGTCTCTCTGCTGTGCGGCTCATTCGCGCAGCGGATGTTGAGACACGCGGGTGGGAGCGCACTTCTCTCTGAGGATGTTATGATGGTGTGATCTGTTCTTCGCCTCAGTCCACGGACCCCGGGGTTTTTGGTTGTCTCTCTCTCTCTCTGTGTGTGTGTAACCATGAGCGCTGACTGCAGCAGTTACCACAGCACTGACGGTGCGTTCGTGGACAGCTTCTCTTGCCCCAAACCTGGAAACGCCGCTGCCGCTGTCTTCTGCTGCGGCTTCAATGATGTTAAATACTGCTGCGATGATCCCAACAGTTTCTTCCCTTATGAGTACGGATACATGTGGTGGCTGAGGTAAGGGACATTTACTTTGGACAACAAAGTTTCTCGTTTCCTCTTTAATTGATCTCATTATTATTCTTTTTTGTTTGACTCATTTTGTCACTTAATGGAAGATGTGGCAGTGGTAACACGTTCTCCTCTGATCAACCAATGAGGAGACAAGTTGAAACTTTAAGAATTTCCTGAAATTGCAGCTGTTTCTTTACTTTTTGTCTTCTTGTGTCTAGAAATTAAAAACCTTCCTCAAGCCCTGACTCGCAGATATTCCCCTGAGCTCCAGCACTGGCCCGAAATCATTCAGAAACCTTATTACCTCCACTACTCCAGTCTTAAGTGCCGATGTAAATCCCCTCATTTAGTTTTGTGTATTTGTATACGTGTGTGTGCATGTGTGAAGAGGTAAACACTGCATCTTACTACATTTGATCTTTGGTCTTTTTGTATTATTTTATTTATCAAGAAAACAATATAAACCTCTCCTCTCCTCTCCTCTCCTCTCCTCTCCTCTCCTCTCCTCTCCTCTCCTCTCCTCTCCTCTCCTCTCAGTATCGGAGCACTGGTTGGTCTGTCCATTGCAGCGGTGGTCCTCCTTGCCTTTCTCATCACGGTGTGTGTCCTCTGCTACCTCTTCATCGCCTCTAAACCCAATCGTCTTGACAACGGCCTACCTCTCAGGGTACCAGGTTAGTGTGCGTTTGGACTCTCTTAAGGTCACACTTAAAGTTGGACGAGGACCTCCGGAAAGGCCTCAGTACAGAGAAATCTTTGCAACTAGCAGCGTTTTCAGGATTTAAATACCATTTTTTCTTTTTTGTTAAGGATGAAAGTGATTTCACAACTTTGAATTTTGTGCAATCGTCCGTTTGCTTTCCAAAGGAGATGCCAGCGAGGGATCCAGCCATTCGAGAGCGACCCGTGCCTCTGGTCCGCAGGGATTCAGGAAACACTTCAGCAGCAAGCTGGACTGTGACAACCAGCCGCCGGACCCTGAGCGCCTGTTTCAGAGATGCTTCACAGCCACCGTCACCAGTGTGAAGGTGGAGAGTCCATCGTAGGTTCAGCTAGAGTCACGTGTTTTAAGATTATGGGACCAGCAGTCCAGAGGTCAAGAGAGCCAGTTAATGTGGAAGCACATTTTGTGGCCAGGGAAGGACTGTGACCCTGGGTTGTGGTGCTTGAGCCGAGAGAATATTATCTTAGATTATAAAAAGAACCACTATTGAATGCTGAGAACAACACAATCACACACTAGGAGGGCTCTGAACTCTCATGCCTTGGGTCATTACTTTCACGCACTGAATTTCTATCCTTCTCGTGGTCAAGGTGTTTCAGCACTCTGCAGCAGCAGCAACTGTCCGATTATGAACGGAAAATAATCATCCTGCATCTTCTTGGAGGAGAATGAGTATAATTGGCTTCTTTAAAGCCAAAGATGGACTTTTCCAATGATAAAAGCACATGCCATGGCAACAAATGTTGCGGGGTGAGAGTTGTGGTCCGGCTTGCATTCAGGATGTGCAGCTCCATGTGCGTCTGGGGAAGATGTGGGGGATAAACAAAGGACAAGAGCTGAGCCTGGACAACAACACCCTCTTTTGTTGCATACATTCTGCTCAGGGACCCAGGGATTTGTGAAGAGGATCAACAGTGTGATGAGAAAACTCCTCACCCACAATCATTTGTTGGTTCACATGGTTGAAATTATTCATGTTTGTGTCCATCTGACAGGGGATCACTTGTAAACCTCCATGTAATAAGTGCGGAGGCTGGGGCGAATGGTCGGCCATATCTGTCTCTGACACTGGCTGGTGATTGTGCTGGAGAACTGCTCCCCCTTTAACTAGCACACACCAAAACTGAGAAGACTATCGTAGCTTAAAGACTTTATCTAAAGAGAGCACAACCTTAATTAATGGGATTTCATGTCAAAATGGTTGCAATGAAAAGGGTCTATTGTTGCCGAACAAAAGTTCCTGAGCTGACAAGTTTGCTGTCTGAACCATGGACTGTTGTGACACACTGTATATCAAGATGGTCGATGTGTCTCCACTTCCTCCCGCTGTCCAGAAATGAAGCTTGAATGTCCCTGGATACAAACGCTGCCATCTTGCACATTTGGAGCCAGAGTCTGTGGAGTAGTGATCGGGGGATGGAGCCGTGGCAGCAATGGACGCGTTCGACCAATCACGAGTCAGTCATCCGCTGTCGAGGTGCTTTGGCTTCACCTTTGGGGAGCTGTCATGGTCTGACCCGGGAGGGCTTTATTTTCCTTCTTTAATAAAGTTTTTGAACTTAATCCTTTTGAAATGTTGAACAAAATGCCAGAACTATAAATATATAAAGAAGCTACAGGAACTATTGTGACTGAAGAGTGAGTTAACAGTGAACTCGCCGGCAATTGTGGCTCACAATTGGTCTTGTGGGGCCACTGTTGCTGTGTCTCATTAACTGCCGTTCATCAAGGTTACAGAACAAGAAACTGTTTTTTGTAATAGTTAAATTTGCAGTCTTGGAAGACACTGAACATTTCCGTATGGTTAAAAGCCCAACATCCAAGACGTGTGTGCCACTGTGGTCCAGCGCGCTGAAAAAGAGATTCGAACAGTGTTCCTGCACGTCCTTGAAAAAAGAAACATCACAAACCAGCTTCTGCATGGCTGCTGCAGAATTGATAGCACAATGCATAGTATCGCATATACATTCTGGTGGATATTTTTCATCTTCATATCAAAACACTAAGTGTCAGAAATGTCAGTATAATATTACATAACGTATAGAGAAAAACAATAAGACAGCTGGGTTTCTGTGTACCCACAAACGCTCTGTGACCTGTATCTACTGAAGAACTTGCAATTGAATTTCACTTGTGCATTTGTTAAAAAGGAAATTTACTGATTTAAATGTTGTATTCCCATTTCAGCAGTGTTAAATGTGCTTTAAATATGAACACTTTAAAGTACAACATAAAGGGCCTCATCTAAGAATATGTGTGTGTATGAGTTACCTTTACCTATAAAATATTACAAAACCTTAATTGGTTATATCTGTCAAATGTTTGGAGGGATGTTGATGTTTTCCATTTCTCATCTATAAATGTCAGGACAAAGGTGTCCAGAGTCTCCAGCTGTACCACATTTCACAGGGGAAACCAAGACTGAGCCTTCAGTTTATATTCCACACGACGTCTCTTCATGTTTGTTGGTGTGTTTTTTTTAAACTCATTCCAGGAATATAGAGGGGGATTTATTCACAATTCTTGAAAGAGCATCAATACATTTTGAATCAAAAGATTAAATCTTATTATGATGCAGCAATGCTACCCTTTTCGGAGATTGATAAAACCGCCCACGATGGAGCAGCAACAAACGAGTTACAACTCACATTGTGAGCTGCATTAAAGATTTGGATTTTGACTCACATGCTGTTCACACAAATAATATCTCAAACTGAAATGGTGTTCGCTGCCAGAAGGAGCATCAGGAGACCAAGATAACAGAAGCATTTCATTGGCGCATTGACGAGAAGAGAAACTTGATTAAAAGACTAACTAAAACAAATGCCTCCTTTAATCTGAAGCTGTTCTCCGAAAAGAGAGTATTTCAACCCAGGTATCACATAATATATCTCGCTTTCGTCTGTCCCAGAGGACAACGAAAGAAAGTCTGCTTTTCATGGCTGTGACTTCCTCCATTTGACGCTCTGGCAAACATCTGGTATGGTCAGCGCTACCTCGGTTGCTACAGTTACTGCCGATGGGGAGTGAAGCAGATGGGCCTGAACGGTGATGCTAAAGATTGATCAAATCTTGATAAACAATGATCTATTGTTTAAAGGAGGTGACATGGGACGACACCTTCTGTGCAAACACTGTGCAGCCTGAGTAAGAGAATACAGAGTAAATGAAAAAGAGAATAGATTAACTACAAGAAAAGTCTTAACGATGAAATTGCTCAAAAGATGTACCGCAATTATGACTTAAATCAAGTCATTTGTGCAACCCAATAAGACAAAGCACAAATGTTTCTCAATGGGCTTTACAATCTGTAATTAAATCCTCGAATTGGATAAGGAAAAAAAAAAACCTTCCCCCAGGATGGAGAGACACAGATATTGTTTGAGAGTATGTTCAGGCGCCACTAAAATCTCCATATGTCTGAGGGAACAAACAAACAGATGGTCGGAGAGATGAGGAGGTTTTCAGGATGTGTAATCTTGTCTGCAGGAAAACAGATTCTACCGTGCATATCAATACATTGATTAAAATTTGGACAGACCAGTCGGAGAATGGTAACAGACACAGACCTTTAGCTGAAGAGAAAAAAGCCACAAAGTGAGGGCACGAAGACGCATGTTTAAGTTTAATATAAAGGCCTCAGAGTCAGACACACAAGGTCATGCAGCCAGCATATGTATTTTCAGAGCCCATATTCTGAAAGTAGAGAGGGTAGGATGGAATAAAAGAGTAAGGGGCCCGACCAGACAGGTACGAAGGGGCATGTCTGTTTAGGATTATGTGTTTTACAAAAAGCACTCTAAAGTCTGAGCTGTTCACCTGCTCTTTCAAAGTTTGGTGAAGCTCTATTCAGTTTTTGATCGGCCAGGATCGACAACATCACTTCTATATTTATTCTCCACCACCTTTGCTATTTCATTAGCTCTTGTTCGGCCCTGCCACCAGACTGTCTATTATGCTTTCCAATCAATATTTGTATTTATGAGTACAATCTGCCTTTTGTCCTGTTTTTCCTGCCTGATGTCGGCAACTGTCAGACTCACTGACTTCGCCTATTACTTGTCCCTGCCTGTTTTTCTCCTTTGCGGCTTGGATCCATTTAAAAATTTTTGTGATGCAGAAATGGGCAAACATGCTGTTATTACATCGTGCCTTGATCACCGCAAAAGCCTTTTCACTGGTCTTAATAAGGAAAAAAACAGAAAGACAGCAGTCTGGACAAAATTCAGCTGCGAGGCTTTTAACTGTGACTAAGAGATATGATCACATCGCGCCTGTTTTACCTTTTTTTTTACGTTAGATCCCTGTATGTTTTAGTATTGATTTAAAATTTTTATTCAGGCTCTTCATGGTCTGGCCCCAGGTTATATCTCTGATCTGTTACTTTCCTGTTCACCTCTACGAAACTTTGCGACCATCGGGCAAGGGTCTGCTGTCATCAGGGTCCCAAGACTCTGGAAAGAACTTCCTGAGGAAATAAGGAGACGGTGTCCTCTTTGAAGTCTCTCCTAAAAATATACTTTTTTCCAACGGGATATGCCTGAATTTACTTGGGGTGCCAGGCAATTTTGGTCTTCTATCTCTATTCTTATTATTGGCATTATTATTTATACTTTCTCTGTATTTGAACCTTTTGTTTTTTCCGTTGTGTAGCACTATGTATTTTAACCTTTTGTTTTTTTTGTTTTGCTGCACTTTGCACTTTGTATTGTAAAGTGCCCTATAAATAGAGTTATTATTTGTATTATTTATTTTTTACATGAATTGGGACGAACGTTTGCAGTTGAGTCCTCCTTATTCTTAGCTGTGACAGGACTTGGTCGCTTTTTTTCCTCCAATGGGTTTAATGGCTTTACTTTCTTGAAGTGTTCTTTGAGCATCTCCACTGTTGCAGATATGTTCGCGTGATCCGGCTGAGCAGCTCCGATCATGCAGGATTTCTCCGTTCCTCCATTTCTTTAACGCCGTGATGCCGGTTGAGGAGTTTAAGAGAAAAGGATTAGATGGTTCAGTGAGACTCAGAGTCAGTCAGTTCAGAGCCGCTGCTGCTGTGAATTTCCTAATCTTTCTCTGCAGAGAAACATTCAGCAGCATCGCCGGAATCCAACAGGAGAAAAAGGGACGACAAACCTGCTTTGATCCTTGCACAATTTTAAACATTCATATCTTTATCTCTTTGTGTGACTCTCAGCTACAGCTCTGACAATGAGCACAATGAGAACAACGCATTCGAATTTAATAAAAATTTAAACGGAGCCTAACAGCATTAATCTGCACAGTGGGTGAGACATGTTTTTCCTGGAGCAGAAGCACACTTGACTGTGGAACATCCATTAAAATCTATTGTGCTTGAATGTAAGAGGAGAAGTGTTTTAAAAGGCCACTGTGGTAATGTGTTAGATGGGTGACGGGAAGAGTTTAAATGGAACTGGTTGTGTGCAGAACATGCACATTGTGTCTGTGCCTTTTTTAAAGCTGAACACTGTGCAGGGGGATCAATGAACATTTCCCAATAGGAGCTTTTCAAAACATCCCATTATGCAACCAACGTAATGTCTGAAAATGAAAGTCAATGGATATTTTGGGCACTGATATGATCAACACGTCTCAAAAGGCATTTCAAATCAGACTCTAATAAGCTGTACTTACTAATACTCCTACTTTCTTTGTAAGTTTGGCACAAAACAATGCATCATAAACCGTTTTGCATTGATTTGGAGCTGATTTAGCAGGGAGCTAAGGGACCATACACAAGTTAAGTGGAATTATGCACTTTTTCTTTTTGCTAATTGTCCCTAAGGATGTTGCCTCTGTGCACAGGAGTTGTTTTCTCCTTCACTTTTTTCCGCATCTTACCAAAAATGTTGAAGAGAAATGCATTATGTAGCATTGGCCTGTATCCTATATTAAAATGAGCCTCTTGTGCCCTTATATCCGCGTAACATTTTGAAATGTATAATTCAACTACTCAAGTGCTCACAGGTGGCTGCCCTTTTCCTGGCGATAAAACATTTAATGTGTTTCAATGAGGTGCTGAGAGATGACAATCCATCTCTGAGTGTCAGAATTCTGTATATTCTTTAAAGGCACATAACTTCCAGACCTCTCCCAGTTGAATGTGCATAAAGAGGGACCAGTTGAGAGCTGCTTGGAAGTGCATCGATAATAAATGACACTGGGGCCACCGGGAATCATTCAATGGTTTTCAGCACCATCATTGATCTGGTGATTTAAATGGAAAGTGCTTTAAAGCAAACAAACATATAACAATGAACTAAACATCACAGTATATGATCTGTGATGTAAAAAAAATACATAAAAGGAGGATAAAAGGAGGATAAAAAAAAGGAGTTTCTGTCAGCTCAGTTAAGTTAAGAGTTTCTTTTTATATATTTTGTAACCACATTGATATTCTGTAAAATCTGAAAAATAAACTGATGCCTTTGTGCAGCATGGAGCGCCCATGCTTCACGTCTGATGTGATTACACTGCCACTATCTGGTCTCAGAGCACAGATGCAACATCTCATCCATTTATTCATGCGGGCGCTCTCGAGTGCTTCCAGTCAAGAAAATTGTAATAACTTCTACTGACAACTCATTGCTGACCTCTCTTTAATAACTAAAATAATAATAATAATCTCCTTTTCTTTTTTTATCACGATCTTAGTAACAAAGGAAGAATAATGACAAACCTAATAAAGTTACTCATTAACATCTCAGTCTTAAAGGCATGTGCAAGGAGGGTGACATTATGGCTTGTCCTGCAACCTTTGCTCCAGCAGGTTGTTAAGTTTTTTTTTCAGGAGCTGAAGAAAAAGACAAAACACCAGTTAGACGTCGAGGAGGGAAACACCTTCTGTGTCGGACATCATACAGGTGAGCTGTTTTAGACGTTTTTTACTTGTTGTTGTGGATTGTGTGAGTTGACAACTTAGAGATACTATGTTTTGCTCTGCAATGTGTGTGACACAGATTAAGAAGTCAAATGACCTCAAGCACGGCTATTATCACACTATCACCTACTTCTTATGTGAACTGTGTGTGTTATTTAGAATAAAGACACACAGTGTGGATATACTGTCTGATATTCCGATATAGGACGATCAACATAGCATGTGTGAGTCGATGATTAAAGTTAACCAGTAAGCAGGTGAGGACTTTAGTTAAGAACAGTTCACGAAGGCAACTCCTCAACATCATGTGACAGCTTCTGTGTGAAATACAGCTGATCATAAAGTTCAGAGTAGTTTTGTTCATGTCAAAGGGTTTGTTAACATGTACTTTCCTCTGGCAAACGAGAAGTGACTATTGGCTAGTTAGTGGTATATATCATAGTTCTATTACTATTTTATTTGTTTAACCCCTTACTGGTAATTTCTAATAAAATGGTAATCCCTTGACCTCAACATTTTATAATCTCATGTGGTGGAAGACGACGTATTCAGAGCCTTTACTCAAGTGACTCTAAAAAATGCAATATGCACTTAAAATAAGAAAAGGATAAACACTCTACTCAATGGCGTTTTATTATTATTTATTTATTATATTAATAAAAACCTAAACAAATATCTTTTCTATCTTCTTTTCTGAATTAAATTCAAGACAAATCACGGCAAGTAATTTCTAGAGAATTCAGTTTCGTTTGTGTAAAAATTAACACATACATGACCTCAAAGCACTTCACAGAGAAGGTCGAGAGTTTACAGTCACAGAGAGAAACCCAACAGTTTGATAAAGAAACACTTGGCGACAGTGGAGAGAAAAAAACCTCTCGTCTAACGGGAGGAAAGATCTTTCAGGAGCAGATTCAGGGCGGTCGGCCATCTGCGTCGACTGGTGAGTTTGAAAGGAGAGAAACGTGGGCGAGAGCAGAACAAGTGGATACCTGCAGCGTGAGGGCAAGGCTCTCCCTGTGCTACTTAGGCAGACAGAGAGGAAAAGCACTTACAACAGGAGACATACTACAACCACAAGGTTCGGAATGAGGAACGTTTGATGTGATGTCGAGATTGTGTCTGCCTCCATGACACACACCTGTTCCACAAGAGAGGAGGCTGGTAGCTGCCACTCCACTACTCTATTATTACCATTCTACTCTATAACCATAAATAAGCCTGTAGCACTGACCAAAGCCATATATTGGGATAATATCTGAGCTTGTCAATATATTGCACCGCTGCTCAGGCATTAAGGGAGCCAGTGCAGAGAAGCAAATAATATAATAGGATGATATACATCTCAATACTGACTTTGAATGCATCTCTTGTTATGACGCAATTGCACTAAGAGATTGGAGACGAACACACTTTTCATGATCCTCAATATATAAACACAGTATATATATATATATATATATATATAAATAATATACTCTATTGATTAAATTATTTCTTTAGGTTTTGCCACAAGAAAAGGAGAGATGGGGGTGTGGAGCTGCAACATCCTTGTGCTGTTGTTTCTCTGTGGAGCTTCTGTCACTGAGGCCCGTCCTGCTTTTTTATCTGACGTGGAGCACAGGGGCCTTCAGAGACGTCTTCTAGTGGAGGAAGATCCCACCAGCAGCAACACTAATGGAACTCAGAGTAAGTAACAAAAGGAATGCTGATGGGAATTTTACCATCACCCCCACTGTTGCAGTCAGGTGTGTCTGAGGAACTTTGAGCTCTATAACTCCTCGTTTACAAGAAGCATTTCGGTGTCAACCTCTCTGTGTCTGTCTTTGATGCAGTACATTCTTCTTCCTGCTGTTTTTCCAGGGGCAGCCGATCCAGATTGGGGCTCAAAGTCAGTGGAGTGGTCCTATCTGGCTGCAGGACTGGGCACGGTCCTCACCATCTCCCTCCTCATCGTGATGGCAGTCAAGCTTCGCCTCTTCCACCGCTTCCTGGCCAGCTACAGACACTCCCTGCTCCACGAGGCCGATGGGGCCAGCCAGTACGGTCATGATGATTTGTCTTACCCGAGCAATGTGTCGGGTAGGATGGGAAGGGTCAGGGGGACTGTGAGTGGGCAGGATGAAGACGATGACGGCTTCATCGAGGACAATTATATCCAGACCAGTGAGAGACACCGGGCGGAGAGAGAAAGAGTGGAGGAGGAGGAGGGGACAGACGACAGCGACGATGATCTTCAGTTCACAGTAGGGTGATTGGATAAAGGGAGACAAATTTTAGTCCTGAACTGCTTACTAATTATAACAACACATTATAGACACACCTTTTAAAAAAACACTGTGCATAGATAAATCTTGATTGAAATTTAGAGCGATGGCACCCATCTATTCTATTGGCAGAAATTGAATATAAAATAATCTTAGTGATGTCGTAATCTTTTAAATTGTACAAGTTTTTGTTTTCTATACCCTAGAATGGGCCCTTTATATTTAAATGCTGTATATTTACATCTGGAGCGGGTCCTGTCTATGGAGGCCAACATGTTTTTTACAGTAGCCCAGACCGGACAAACTAAACACCTTTTGAGTTTTTATGACAACTGAAGGCTGCCACAGGTTCTCTTTCATGTTTGGAAGGGGAGGGTGAGGTGAGGGGTATTCAGCTGCAACATGCAACTTCACCACTAGATGGCACTACATTCTACGCACTGAACCTTTAACTGTTGGATGCCAAAACAAACAAAAAATATAAACATATCACAACGAAAAGGGAAAGTTTAAAGAAAGGAATAGATGGGAAAAAAAGAAAGAAAACAAACACGTGTCTCTGAATTCTGTTTTTTTTATTTTCATTTCATGAAAAATGTTACTGCTTGTCACTGAGTTCATTTGAGTTAAGATGATCTGCACACAGGATTTGCTGCGATCCTTTCTGCCTATATACTGTGTACATTGCAGTTTGTTGTGTTTGCTTTTTTCTAACAGATCTGATAAGTCAAAATGTTGTCACATAATCACCAATCTTTCCATGGATGCAGGGTAGAAGTTGTTCCGATTAAAGCTTAAATCTGTAATAAGTAACTTTCCTATCCGTTTGTATGATGACACATTTGCACCCTGCAGTTGAAAGCTGTTGTTCTTGCTCTGCTGATGATAAATCTTGATTCCACTTCTTGATTCGACAAGATTTGACATGTTGATATTTTGGTGGTGAATCAACGACAGAGGAAAGAAACAATTTGACAAAATTTCAGCTCAAAAGTGTGCTACATGTATAAGAGGTAGAAACGTCAATGTATTAATGTAAGATAGAAAAAGATATCGAAAATTCATTAATAAATTAATTCTGATTGAAATTCCACCATTACTCATTTTAAAATGTAAGTTTCCAGTCTGGTTCTTTGAGTGTGTGATAAAGAAACTCACAAAACACATCCAACACAGTGACGTTTTGATTTGATGTGAACACTTACTGAGTTTATTTTCAACCTCTGAGAATCTCAGACAATAAAATGTTTTTCTGAGTCATTGCTGACAGCAGACTGTTGCTCTGGTACAGTTTGTGTGCAGGTATTAGAGTTGATGATGATCCTCAGTCGCCAGTTTGTTTTGATAATGGAAACAAAAGGACTAGAACAAAGGAGCTCTGATGTCTTCAATGTGGTGCTGAGAATCCTGCACATCTCTTTTGTAATTTCTACTTTCCTTGAACACACATTACATTTCATATATTCTTCCTTTCCCAGACTCTCCTTTTTCTGAATGTTTCTGCACATTAAGCTCATTCAGATCAGACTTGTCCTGCTGGAGGATGTCTCTCTCCTGACTTGGCTCGTCTGTCCCCCTGAGACACTGAACACCAGGACGGCTCGACTCCCCAGCCTCCTGGCTCTGCTCATTCTCATCATCCTCCTCCTCCTCTGCTCCCTTTGCTTCTTAAGGTAAATCATCACACCATAACCCACAACAGCCACTGCCATGACGACCCCAGCAGCCATCAGCACCAGCCCAGACACCAACATCTCCCTGCTGTCGTAAACTCGGTTGCCAATTGTGGCCATGCAGAGAAGCACTGTCCCACAGAGCATCACTGCTGACCCCACGGCAAGAATCAGCACCGGGTCAGCCCTCCCGCCGCTCTTCAAAAGGTCAATGCGACGCCGGCTGCGCACGCAGTTCATGTCCTGGATGGCAGAGCTGAGGAGCTGCTTGAGCAAAACAGCGAGGGCTAAGAGGCAGAGGGTGGTGCCCACCCCGAGTCTCCACTCTCCAGACAGGCTCTTGGTCGTGGAGAGGAGGCCTACACCGCCAAGGCCCAGCCCCATAATGAGGGCCACTGAGGCACAGTAGCACAGCAAGGAGCGGCGTGGCTCTCGGAACCACCACAGCTCCACCTGGTCCTCCAGGACGCGTCTCTGCATCAAGGTGGGCTCCAGGTAGAGGCCCGCAGGCCGACGCACGTTGTGGTAGAATGCCTGCATCTCAGTCATGGCGGGTCAGCCGGCCCGAAAACACAGTGACCTGGTAAGATTGTGCAGGATTTGTGTGGCTGATCAGAACACAAAAACAGAATTCAAACTTTGGTGCCAATTAGAATCATTTTTTAAAAGGTCATTCTTATGGTGACATTCCTGTGCTCAGCTTCTGTGAAAACAATTACTCACATTATTGTTGGTAAAACAACCGTTGTTGAATGGTCTTGTAGTAAAAGTTTGTAAGATCCCACAGTTGTCCGGTATTGTTGTATCATTCTGTAGAAGAGACGATGTCCACTTTACGTAAAAAATAATCCAGCTTAAAAAAAAATGGTTCACGGATCAAACTCCTGTCAGTGAAGATAATATCCTGATGTCAGGCTGAAGGCAGAAGAGCAGCAAGGAACCGACAGCACACAGGCAGGGGCTCCCACAGTGTGATACCCACTGACATTGTCACATGGTTTTTGTGTTTGCAGCTTGTCCACATGTCTGCTCATCAAGCCTCCATCGCCACAGTGACAGATCAATAATCTGTGCCCTCCTCACATTCTCGACCCCAGTGCCAGGCAGAACGGCGGACACCCCGCTGCTCTCATCACACAGGAACACCATGCTGTGTGGTTAAGTGGGAAAATGGACGGGGTTCACAATAGCAGCGTTGGATCATGGTTTGGACAGAGATTGGCGACATTGTCCGCCATGCCCCCGCGCAGACAATGGGCTGAACGATGAACACAATGACTGTGCTGCAGGAGGAGGCCGGTGGTGTGCTGTGGAGGGCTGAGTGATGTCAGTGTGCCCTGATAATGGTGTTTCTGTGATCCAAGGCATAGCGTCATTCACACACTCAGCTGAGCCTCTTAGATTGGCCATGATGAGCGCTGCATCGCCTCAATGAAACGTCCATTGACCCAGGCCCTCTGATCTGGTGTCTTCCAGTGATACACCTCCCAACGCTGGAAATATTTCTTCAAAACATTTTGCCTTTAGTTTGACAGTAGATAGCAGTAAATACTGTCTTTGGATCTGTTCAAGTTCAGAAAGCTGCAGACCCCGAAGAGAGG
The DNA here is from genome assembly GCF_009819705.1 of Hippoglossus hippoglossus. Classification (NCBI taxonomy): domain Eukaryota; kingdom Metazoa; phylum Chordata; class Actinopteri; order Pleuronectiformes; family Pleuronectidae; genus Hippoglossus; species Hippoglossus hippoglossus. Next base: position 8,188,749 of record NC_047167.1, on the reverse strand, counting down.
GAGTCGTGTTGTGCCCATGTGGAAACAGACTGTTGATAAAAACACATCTTTAAAGAATTGGTGTCAACGACTCGGATGTCATTCAGATCTGATCGACTCCGCAGCATCTCACCAGACAGTCGACTATTCAAATCTGTGACAGACAGACAACTCTGAACCACACAGACACTGACAGCAAAATTGACAGAAAGTATTCGCGAAAGAAAAGGAGAACAGAGTGAACAAAGAGCTTCACGACGAGCTGGACGCACACAACAGGCTTCTGAGTCTCTACACACAGACGGAGGAGTCTCAAAAGAGGACAACTCTGACTCCAAAACCAGAAACAGTTTCCTCACAACACCTGTGTCTGTCAGAGTCTTTCATGCATGAAGAAGCATCTCTGGATGATGAGGTTCCAGGCTAAGAAACAAAAAGACGAAATGCTGTTAAAATGAAAGAGGAGCCTCAAGTTAAGTTACATATTTGAGAGGTTTGTGATGAAACATTGCCCTCATGGCCTTAAAATGATTTGAATATATCTCTACACCTTCCTTCCTCATTTCATGACTGGGCTCTATGAATATAAAACTGTGGCCTGTGTTGAGGAGCCTTTTGTAGCTAGTGAGCCCCACCCACAAGTTGACAGGATTGATTTCTTAGGTTTGAAACACTGGCTTGTTTGACTTGGCATTTGGTTGCTGTAGTGTCAAGATGGAAATATTCAGTCCTGGGGTTGACTTATTATTTCACTTAATATTTCTTTTAGCATAAAAAAAATGAAATTAACAATCACTAGGGGGACATGTTAACATGTTTGAAAACTAGATTTTTACCTGAGGGGGACTTCAAGGCCTGTCAAAGCTTCAGCTGTGGAGGAGATTTTCTTCTCTTGCCTACAGCTTAAAATCAAAGCCCGTGAGAGAAGAATCAGGTCTTTAAAAATAAGCACGCTACCTGTTCAGCGCCGAACAGCAGACTGCCATCTAGAGATAAGCTGGAACCACCAAATCAGAGCTGAAAATAGAACGGATGCTGGACTTAAATTCCCCTGGTGACCACAAACTCCACTCCAGTGGGGCGATCACCAAGTTGCTCTGTCCACAGGATAAGAACAATTAAAGAAATTCACATTTGATCAAGGGCAATTTTTTCCATTATCACAAGAAAGTGTTGATATTCTTAAAAATGACCAACACTTTCATTATATGTTCAGCTTCAAACGTCACAAAAATTTAAAACAATTAACTTTTACGATTAGAGGGTTTTTGCTAATCTCGGAGTATGCATGTGCGTAAAGCCCTGTGATTGTCACGATCGCTGCATCCTAAATGTGGATGTGCGTGTGTGCGTGTGTGTGTGTGCGTGTGTGTGTGTGTGTGTGTGTGTGTGTGTGTGTGTGTGTGTGTGTGTGTGTGTGTGTGTGTGTGTGTGTGTGTGTGTGTGTGGAGCCAAAATATATGAACGCTGCCATCTTGCACATTGGGGGCCAGAAGACACTTTAGTGTCGATTAGTGGATGGAGCCACTGTATTGAGGTCCTGCCTATACACGTGTTCGACCAATCACAAGTCAGTCTCATCTGTCAATCACAATGTTTCACCCCATTAATTGTAGCATCAAATAAGTAATTAAAACCAAACCAACCATAAAAAACGATATGATCAGTGCGATAAGAACTACCTGAAATGACAGAAAAAAATGTTTTGACGTGTACTTCAACTTTTTATTTCAATCTACTAACCTTGAGGAGACAGGATTTATATCATATACTGCAGGCAGCCACCAGGTGGCGATCGAGACGCTTTGGCTTCATTTTGGGGAGCTGTCATGTTGTTCATCCCGTGGGGTGGAGTGAATGGTCTTGTCATCACTACAGTATCTTTGTTGAACACTGGGTTGTTCTTGTGGACAGACAGAGTCCACAGAAGCTGACACAGGTAACCAGAGGATTTCACTTCATTCTAGTTCAGTGATGGTGGTTGCACTGCATGTTACAGGTTAGTTAGTTGATGCTGGTTAGTTAGTTTCACTGGAGTGAATTAACCAGCTAGTAGGAGCTAAACAGCTCAACAGCCTCAGATTTAAGCAGCAAACATTTTGCATGTTGACTGATGCAAAATATTACTTTTTTAAGTAAATTATATTAGTATCCAAAGTGCTATATATTTAGCCCCAACCCTTTAGTCTTAAATTAAGATTAAAACAAAATGACAATGAAGAAACACATGTTCACACTGATGTTCAGTGCTGGTCCCAGTGTCTTCTGCTTACTTTATTTTAGATTTGAATAATTCACATACATGATGAATTGACGCTTTGTCTGTCTCCATGGAAACCTCTCATGAACCAACCAGTCTCTGCACTGAAAAGTTGGACAGGGACACAAACTGCACCGTCTCCCTCTAGTGGACAGTATTACTCGGTGCACAATCCACCATTGGATCCACAGCCTATAAACATTTGAATGTCAGATACATCAAAACAAATTTCCACAAGTCTTGAATATCAAAATTAATTGAAGCAACTCACCCAGAAGTAAAAATGTGCCAACTTATTTTATTTGGTAACTTTTCGAATAGTTGATTTCGAATGTGTTTGTTAGTCTTATGGTAGAAAGGCCTGTCACTTACCTGTTGCACTCTGGAAAAAGAGTCCAGAATACAACTTACTCTGGAAAAGCAGAGCAGGATGAATAGATTAACAGATGATTGAATGAATGACTTATTATAAATTCTACTTCTTATCAAATATGTAACTAATGGCTGCAATGATTCTGGCATGTTTTACAAAGCAAAGTCCACATGCCCGTTTTTTCTTCTTTAACTATCACCTACAAAATTATTCTCCAGTCGGCCACAACATGAAAACTGCAAACTGGCTTTGGATCAGTGTAATTTTCATTTAGTCAAACCATGAGGCGTTTAAAAATAATAGACAGAATTTAAATCCCAGTACTGATAATTCACAGTGAGCTATTTTAAAACAGCCAACATGCTGAACGATGAAATTCTTACAGCATAGCTTCAAACGTCTTTATAAATTCACATATAGTCACTGAGTCAATTAAAATATACTGAGTATAGAACCAGAACCTCATGTACACAAACTGTATTCTTAAAAACCTGTGTATGATATTGTTTTTTGCAAATCCAGTATTCTCTTTTCCCTCTCGATCTCTACATAAATATTTGTATTTTGTTAAAAAAAAATTAGACCAACATCAACATTTCAGTTATGAACAAGATTTATTCATGTGCAAAATGTGGTGTTGTTTCCACAGGTTGACCTGTAGAGAGCAGCAGCACCCAGGGCTGGACAGCAGTCTGCAGGATGCACCATTGGATGCCTATACAGTGGTAAGTTGTGTGCAAGATTTTAAGGTGAAGTGGTTCAAGTACTCATTTACTGAATGAACAGTGTAAAAGTACTCAACTCAAAAAACAAATTTACAGGTAATTATGTTTTGTAAATTAGGTACTGTAATATTTGAATACTGTGCAAGAATACCTTGAATACATATTTCAGTATAACTTATCTATGAACACGGTACAGAAATAATGTTTTTTTTTATAGATTTAGTCTTAAACTAAGAAACTGTTCTGTGAGTGTGTGTAGGAGGGACACAAATCTGCCTTGAGCCTTAAAAAATCATCTCTTATGGTTTGATTCACAGACTGTTTTTAAAGATGGACGGCGGTGCCAGCTCCCCAAAAAGTAAAGCCATAGTGTCTTGATTGCTCCCTGGTGGCTGGCTGCAGCATAGGTCATAAAGCCTGTCTCCTCCATGTTAGTGGATGGGTATCGGACCAAACTAAAAACTCAAAGCAATGTCAAACTAATTTTTCTTGAAGATGGTTTCTATCATTTTAGGGAGTTCTCGTCAGAGTGATGTATAAGTGCTCATGTTTTGGTAAGTTTGGTTTAAAATATGCTACTTATTTGATATTTTAAAGATGGGCTAAAACGTCATGATTGTCAGCTGAGACTGACTCATGTATCAGTGTATTGGTGGGACCTCGCTACTGCCTTGATCACTACAGCACAGACTCTGGCTCCGAATATGGGATATTTTGGCTTCATTTTTGGATAGGCAGGAAGTGGAGATGCGTCATGCGTCCTAATATACGTCTGCGGTTAGATTAGAGGAAAGAAAAACCTGCTACAGTCTGACAAACCAGTGTCCGAGCATTTGCAACTGAGAGATCTGTGTGAACAGTTTGTGATTCTGGCGCCGACTCTCCAGCAGCTGATTTCCCTGACAGGTGCAGCACCAACCGAAGGGGATGAACTAATCTCCGAGCTGCAGATCGCCGGGTTAGACAAACAGGGCTTGTGACCAGAGCGCCGCTGTTCCAGTTTCCCCTGCAGCAGCTGGTGCGAGGTGGAAGGAAACAGTGAGCAAACGTGGCTTTCTCATGTCTCAACAGCAGCTGCTGTGGTGGTCTTGAGCAAGGCACTCAGGCCTAATTGCTTCAGTGCTCAGGAGCCATTAGGGGATAGATACACTGTAACTGAACCGTGATGCCTTGTCGATGCCAGCGACGGCAGTGTGTGAATGTGGAGCAGAGAAGGAAAAAAAACTGTGGGTTTGCTCAGCACTAAAGATTAATTAAAATGGAAATGTGGGCTGAGTAGAAGTCTAACTATTTCCTTAACTGCTTTTCACATGCAACTCCAGATTTCCATGATTGTGGTGACTGCGTGGGAGGATGATGGACGCCTCTCCTTAATGTGCAATACTGAGAAAATGTGGGATCTGCTGCCAGTTTTCCAGCGCCTGACGACAGGTGACACAAACCTCAATAATCCAGACTTTTTAGCGCTCCCTACATCCTTTTCCCCCTAAATTGTAAAACTCCTGCACAGACGTAGTAAAAACCAGGTGTCAGTCTGGCGGAAAAAGAAAACCAAAGATCTGTCCTGAAGTGACTTTATCCCAGTAGTGGCACTTATAATTCTGTAGACACTGTCAAAAAGCTTGCGTGATGAAGGATGTGGCGTAGGTGATCATAAAAGTGTTTTACAGGACACACCTGCAGTGTATCCATTTGTGTCGAACTTATTTCAATGCATGACAACCATACAAATCACTTCCACAGCAGTTGCTACAAGGAAAATATTGAGCATGAGCTATAGTGGATGTGAAAACTCTGATTTTCTGTTACGCTGGCAGTGTGGCTTTAGATGTGACACTGTCGCTTGTTGAAATATCTCAACAGCTTTATGATCATAGATAAAGTCGACATTTGTTGTGTTGAGTGATTATTCAACAACCGCTGGAGAGATTGTCATAAAGATTGGTACAGACCATAGACTGTATATTGTCGTGGACCAAGTAGTCAAGGTACAAAACACAAATTTAGAGTTCAAAAAAAGGTTTATTTTCCCCCAAATGTTTAACAATATACAATACTGAAGAAACTAAACTAACGGGGTTATAGGGCCCTTAAAAGAGGTAGACGAAACACAACTCGTACATAAGGCAAGTAAATAAGGCAAATAAAACAGCTCAATTTCAACTCAATTAACAGACCTTCCAAATTCTTCTTCTTCTACTACTACTACTTCTTCTTCTTCTTCTTCTTCTTCTTTTTGTTTAATGGCGGGTGGCACTTAACGTTAAAGGTGCATTACCACCACCTACTATACTGGAGTGTGGATCAGAGTGTTTGGTCTGTGGGAATACCTCCACCAACTTAAACCTTAACCTCTTCATTAATACAGTTTCTTTTAAAAACTCAAACAAGACCTTATATTTCCCTTCCTTCATACTGAACACATTCTTCAGGTTTAACTCTTCCACCCCCCATTTCCTCACCTCCTTCTGTAGCTCTTCTCTCTGTGTGTTATATTTCTGGCAGTGACAGATGACATGTATCACAGTTTCTTCCCCTAAGCCCCATTCACACTGTCCTGATGGATGTTTCCCTATTAAGTGCATTGTTTTGTTTAATCCTTTGAGTCCTATTCTTAACCTTGATATGACTGTTTGCTCGCTAGTGTTTTTCCCTATTGTTTTCATTCCTCCCACTTTGTGCTTTATTTGATACAGATGGCGTCCTTTACCTCCCTCATCCCATTGTATTGCCAGTCAGTCATGATGCTACTCCTTATTACTGTTTTGGCTTCGGCCTTACTGAAAGCTACCTCCATAATTCTTTCCTGTTTTTAATGATTGTTTATTGAGTGAATCTGCCATTTCATTACCCTCAATGCCCCTGTGAGCTGGGATCCACATGAACCTGACTTCGGTTTGTATGTGATGTATAGTCAGTACAGTGTTTCGTATATTTCATACAGAGTATCTGCTCTGCTGTGGGATGACATGGACTGTAATGATACATATACTAATAGTGAGTCTGAACATACTATAACCTTCTTAATCTTGTTTTGCTCTGTCCACTGTAAAGCCATTGCTTTTGCCAACATCTCAACTGAATATACTGTCAGGTGATCTGCCGTTCTTTCTATTCTTTGGCTCCTTTGATCCATCTGCATTGGGAACAGAGTATTATGTGTAGTCCTTAACCTTCCCTCTGCTATATCTGCCCAATTTCCTTTTCCTTTGCCTCTCTTCCTTTTATCTTGAATATAAAAGTCTGGTGATACAGGAGGAAATAACCATGTCGGTGTCACAGGATAAGGAACTGTTGCACTGTATATTTTTTCATGCAACCTCATCTTTTTACCATTTTACTTGCTGTCCATACATAACACTCTGTCTTAGCCTTCCCACTTCCCCAGCATGGTCTAAGGGCTCCCACAGCTGGGTGACCTCCTTCCTCATGTCCTTGTAGGTTTGACTGGTAATTTAGCATTAGTTGTTTGTATCAGAGATTAAGCAGCATTTCTCACATCTCCTCTTGGACAGCTATGACCTTCCATATTGAGCCATGAGGGCAAAATATTTACTAACTGACCAAACCAATACACACACACACACACACACAGTGGAGAACTACATAAACAGTAAGTAAATCCCAAAGCAAAAATACTGTAATCCCCCCCATGATGTCAAAGCTCTTGGTTTGGTCCTCTGCTTGGGCGTCAGCATAAAAGCAGGCTCCGCCTTCAGCTCAGGTTTTTTGCTGGACCAGGAAGTAGAACTCCAGGCAGGTAACCCAAACTAAGAGAAATGAAATAATAAACCAACTATCAAAGGAACAAAGAATATCCATCACATATACAGATGGACCACTGCTCCCCTAAAGTGAAGCCAAAGTTTCTTGATCACCACCTGGTGGCTGAACTATATGTCCTTAATCCTGCCGCCTCTATGTAAGTGGATGAGACATCAACCAATGTAAAAAGTCAAAGTACACGTCAAATACATTTTTCTCAACGATGGTTTTGGTCATTTTAGGTCGTTCTTATCACTTTGATATATGTTGAAGTGCTCACTTTTCTGGCAAGTTTGGTTTCAAGTAGTTATTTGATGCTATAAAAGTGGGGTTGAATGTCATGACTGAAAGCTTAGACTGATAGTATTATATATATATATAGTATCCAGGATATTTTGGCTTTGTTTCTGAATAGTGGGAGGAAGTGGAGACGTGTCGTGTACAGTGTGATTAAACACTTAAGTAATAATATCATTCAAATCAACCTCATCTGCACTTTGTCTAATCCCGAATTTGTAAATGTAAGTATGCTAAGACTGTAAATTGAAGTGGTGTCCATAGCATCATTACCTGCTAAAGGTTGTTAGCATTCTGATGTTAGGTGAAATTACTACTGTGCATGGTACAGCGTCACAAAGCTGCCAGCTTCGTCTCTTGCTATTGTTTTTTCGTTGTTTTTCCTGTTTTTACTTGAAATAATTGCATTTCTTACTTTTTTCATTTTCTTTGTTCTTGTTAAAACTATTTTCAAGAATCACAGCAGGGGCATAACAAAGCTGGTTCTCGAGCTTACCCACTGGTCATGGAAACTGGTGGTTTCAAGCGTAGTTTACTGGGCACTGAGGCCAGAGCAAGCATGGCCTACGTGAAGTATACAAAACCTGCTCTCCACCATTTCTGTATTTCAGTTGCTTGACAGTCTCTCTCTCCTTCAGATGTGCCCTGCCTCCGGCTTAATCCTCAGCACGCTAAAAGCATTTTCATTTAGTCAGGACTCATTCCTCACAGCAAATTGAGTGTAAACTCAATTTAGATGGTGTTATCTCTGATCGGTGAGAATGAAGCCACAAACAATTCTTGTGCTAAATCAATATTAGTCGCTTTAATTTTTTACTTGAGCTAGCCAGGTGGGCCCAAATAACCTGTGTAATAATGTCCGCAGCATCCGATGTGAGTGCACAGCAGGAGTCCCCCCACTGGATTCCCCCGGTTCTAGCAATCGACCGATGCAAAACTGTAAAAAAAACAAACAGAAATTATATATATCTCCTGGTGAAAAAGCGTGGACACACGTTGAAGACACTGACAAATATATCAAGAGAGTTTGTGGTGATAAGAGCCAATGACGGTGTCAATGTGCTGTAAACAAAATCACATTATTTCCTGCCTCTGCCTGCTGCACCCGGCTGCTCTCGCCTGAGTAATGCAGTGGATTTGTTCTTGTGAATGTGTCTGTGCAGAAAACTAACTTCCCCCGCTGCGTTGTGCGTGTGTGAAAGGCAAACTGCAGATAAAGTCCAGACCCAATTCTCTGGACTTTATCTGCAGGTCATGTCTGAAAATGGCTTAAGATGATCGAACTTGAAGCTAAAAGCTTATTGCTTTGTGATTCCCAGGTCATTTGCCTTACAACTTTAGAGAGGCATGTAGCTTTTTCACAAAGTTGGAATTCTAATTGTTTTGTGATGTTTTCCTGTGTGACTAAACCGCCTGCTCACAGCGCAGAATCAGAATTGATCACTGGTGCTGGTGTTGCTAACTCATTTTCAGACACTAATTCCTTTTAATGATTTGAGCGCCTGTTCAACAACCACTGCGCTTGTTTCCTCTCAGTCTGACTCTGCTGACTCCTTCTTGTTGAACGTTTGCTGTGCAACAATGACAACAGCTACCAACTACAATCAATTTTCACCTCACTGCCATGACTTTAATGGGTGCAAACACGATTGTTTGTGCTACTAAATATGTGCATATGTGTGTCAGAGTCTCTTTGTGTGTTTGCTATATGTTGAGGTTATGAGGGGGGGGGATTAAGTTATCCCTCAGCTTATCACCATTAAATGATGAGCAGTGGTCGTGACCTAGTTTTGAAAGACAGCCTTGTTCTCTTTAGCTTAGAGAGACTAGACCCTGTGGCCATTGATGCACTTTTATCTGCAGACAACTGTTACCTAGTTGTGTAGTAGTTAGTAAGAGCAACAGTGCTGCAGTTTGGTTAATAAAAGAGGTGCAGGGGCCTTTTCCTGTTGCTGCTGCCTAGGAGAAAGTACAGCCTGCGGTTCACCTTAGCACTCGCATAATTTGCATATAGATGAGAATCATATCACATTACTGCTCAGGGGGTATATTAATAATGTGGTTGTTGAACAGGATACAGTACAGTACAGACACTGAAACAGGTGGGGCTCACCGTGCTGGTTTCTGCTGAAGCCACACTGTCCCACATCTTTCTTTTCTCTGAATCAACAACGCTGCATTTCTTTCTTTCTCTCTGTTGTTTGAACTTTGACGAACCTGGAAAGATCCACTGCAGCGTTCCTGAGCAGAGCTCAGGCTGGCTACTTTATTTCTAAATGACTTCCCCAAAAATCAACACCAAACACCACAGGGACACAAAATTGCTTGACCTTTCTGAACCCATCTGCTCCTGTTAGTCCCCACCACTGTTCCACCAAAACCTGCATGACTCGGTGGGTGTGACTTTAAAACTATTAACCATTTAACCATTGCCACAGTCGTATCTCCAGCCAGGTACTGCATCAGGAAACAGCTCCCAATTGTTCTTCAGAAGGGACAAAAGGGCTCTGATGGTGTTACCTTTGTAAAGTTCATACAACTCACATATTTGTTTGTTATATTTAATTAGTAATATTGAATTATAACTTCTGTGTTTTAGTATAAAGATTCAATCTCATATATAAAAACTAATCACACTTATGCTATTCTATTTTGTTCTGTTCTATTGTAAAATATAGTAATAATACTAAACTTTATTTATACAGCACTTAACATTACAAAAAGATTAATAGAAAGAAAAACATGGAAATTAGTTAGAGATATTCTGTGCTGATTTATTATTGATATTGTGATAAAAATTAACTTTACATAAAGAAAAACAACAAAAGGAACTGCAGTCAAAACAAGAGACATTCTTTTCTCTACTTTACAATAATTGTATTATAATTACCATTTCCATTTATATTCTTACTATATTTAAAAAAAATCCCCCTTGTGCTACTGTGTCATCTGTGAATTTCCTCTTCGCATTTTCCATAAAGCTACATCTTATCTTATCTTAATGCAATTCTAATTAACATTAATTATATAGTACGTTTTAAAAAACGGAAATAAAAGGGTGGAAATGAAAAGAACAAGACAGATTCTGTTCTATGATCAACATAATGATAATCATAGTAATATAGAAATACACAAATGGAAAAAAAAACACCAATTGAAACAATTTTCAGTTCTAATCTATTCTATAATCTCTATCTCCGCCCTGCGTGGTGACGTCACGCTCCGGGCAGCCAGTGAGGCGGAGGGATGGAGGGATGTGGGAGGAGGCGGAGAGGATGGAGGCAGGGGGGGGTTTCTCTTTCACTCACACACACACACTCGCACACACACGCACACACACACACACACAGAGTCAGGCAGCAGCAGCAGCAGCACTGGCGTCGCAGCAGCGCGTCAAGCAGAGCGGCTCTCGGGCTTTGTTCAGTGGATGTGAATGAGCCTGAGCTCCATCACCTGCTCCAGACATGTGGACGGATATAAGGACACTGCTACTTTTACATCTGTTCGTCCTCAGGCTGCAGCTAACGGCAGGTCAGTGTGACAGGAATCCAATAGAATATACCGGTGTGTGTGTGTGTGTGTGTGTGTGCGAGCGTGTGTTTGTGGTGGGATGTAGAGGTGAGACACTGGGAGCGCTCCTACTCAGTGCGCGTGTGATTTCTGCCAAAAGAGAGGAAAAAAAAAAAAGCAAATATACTTAACTTAATCATTAACACTTAAAATTCTGACTTAGTTAATATGAAATCCATCATGTCTCTGTGTTTGAATAAATGCTTGCATGGGATGAGGGAGGTGAAGAAAAAGCCTGTGAGAGTGTGTCATGTGTTCCTGAGCATCCATACTGCATCGGGAGAGCTGTAGTAGCTGGAGTGGCCCGTGCACGCTGAATCTTTGTCCTCATGACTGCTGACAGACTCTGGGCCTCCTCCTCCTCCTCCTCTGCTGCTGCTGCTGCTCATTATATCCTGAAATAAAACTGGATCAATAACTGAAAGAAAAAAAACAAACAACCAAAACAGAGCATGACGCTGAAAGAGGCTCAGCCAATTGACCTGAATGAAGGCTGAATATCAATTAGGCATTCATTTGCAAATGACAGTTGAACTAGTTGCCGTTACTACAACATGGGGGTTTGTCTCTCATCCATCTGGACCCTGTGTGTGTGTGTGTGTGTTTTCTTGTTGCAGCCTCCGATGAGTGTGAGGATGGACAGTTCCAGTGCAACAACAAAAGGTGTATACCGACCATCTGGAGGTGCGACGACGATGACGACTGCTCAGACAACAGCGATGAAGAAAACTGTCGTAAGTGAGACCTCAGTGGAGGAATACATGCAAACAATGGCTGTGGACTGTGTGGGGAAAATAAGACTTGGGATGCAAATATCTCAATAAGGAGGAATGATCTGTTTGACCACAACCCCCCTCATGGTTTGATCAATGCTATACCCTCTCAGAACTATTAGCTGAGAAAATGAATTGTGTTCTTATGATCTGAAAAATGTATCCATAATCTCATATGAAGACATCTCCTGGACCTGCTCCTGCCAGATATTAGACTTTAAAGATATAATACAGAACAGTTCTTCATTGAAATGTCCAAAAAGCGACTTGATCTGTGTTATATATTTTGTCGACTTGTGTACCTAAATTATCCACAGTTTGGCGTTTCGTTTTGGTCGCCCTCGTATCTGCTTTATCGGCGGCTTTGCCCGTCTCTGCTGCAAGTTTCGAGGCATAGGATGCACACACTGCTCTCCAGTTAGCCAGCAGGCTGTTCATTCATTCCCCTGTTTGTACTAGAGAAGGGTTTGCGGTTTGAATCCTGGTTTTGTCCGGGGTCTTTCTGTGCAGAGTTTGCATGTGCCCTTCATTTTTGCATAGTTTTTCTCCAGGTAATCCGGCCTCCGCCCAAAATCCAATGACACATACAGATTTGGGGTTAGCTTAGGTGGAGACTCTAAACTGACCATGTGAGTGTGAATGGTCGTTTGTGTTTGTATGTCGACCCCAAGATGCGACCTATCCCGGGTGAACCCCGCCTCTCGCCCAATGTCAGCTGGCTCCAGCCTCTCCCTGAGACCCTCAAAAGGATAGTCAGTATACTCGATAGATGGACGGATGGATGTTTGTAGCTCACCTGTAATGGATCACGATTATTCATTGTAACTTGCTGGGCACTGCGAGTAAAACTGGAATTTGTTGCGTCACGTAGATTTTCATTTGCAATTGTGGCGAGGAGAACAACTCCCTCGCTGCCTCACGACCATGAAGCTTTCTGTTATTGTTTGGATTGAGAGACCCTTAGCGGCTGAAGTTACATATTGTGCGCTTAATGGTCTGTTCCTGACTGCCATGTTTTTATTGAAGCTTCTTTATCTTAATGTACTTTCTCAAAACAGTTATATGAGGCAGAAAATGCAACAGTGGCTCCCTCAGCTCTCTGTCCTCTCATAATTTCACATTATTTTCATGGTTGAATATATCTGCTCTTTATCTATGTGTTTTCTCCTGTTTGCTCACTGTGCATGACATTACCTTATATTCAGGGAGACATAAAAGCTTATAGTGTCCAAAGAGGCACAAATAAAACCATGTACCGAGTAGGGATTAGGTGTGTGTGTGTGTGTGTGTGTGTGTGTGTGTGTGTGTGTGTGTGTGTGTGTGTGTGTGTGTGTGTGTGTGTGTGTGTGTGTGTGTGTGTGTGTGTGTGTGTGTGTGTGTGTGTGTGTGTGTGTGTGTGTGTGTGTGCGCGTGTGTGCGCGCGTGTGTGCGCGCGCCTCAGACCATGTGCGTAGGTGATTTCATCCCTTAGCCATACAGTATAGAAATCTTTGTAAACTCAGTAGAAAAAACAAATGATCTGAAATTAAATAATCACCCTCTCCAATTGGACATGTGTATTTCATATCTAGGCAAAAATATATTCACAACTGATGCTTGTTTTTCTAGATTATCCCCTTTAGCTCCTTGTTGTTTAACTGGCGCATGTGCGACAGCAGATCCTGTTTTACGCTGTGGAATCGAGCGCTGAGTTAAACTGCTCAGTGAACAGTACAGACGCCCGACAAACTTTTCCTGAGCCGTGTTTACAGAAAGAACTTCTCCCCGATCACTATAACGCAGCGCTTTCACTGTGTTACATGAATATTTTTCAGTTTTCTTCTTATTTTTATGCCCTGAAGAGGAAAATATATCGCAGATCCTTCACTTTCATCAAAATTATCCATCTTCAAAGCACAAACTCACTCCAAAATTCACTCTCAGACATCACATCTTTTTGCTGAATATCTTTCATCACCTGACTACTGGATATTGACTTCTGAACAAATGTATCGGGTTATGCTCAAGAACATCACTTTGACATTGGATAGGGAGGGAGAATCATGATGCTGGGCTCAGTGTTGTGATGACTGTCAGCCATAGGCGATGCTCAACCCGGTCTTGGATGTGTCTGTGCAGAAATAATAGAATTTCAGTTTTCTTCTCTGACTGCGTGCCAGTGGCCTATATTTTTCGGAAGAAACAAGTGATGCTGTGCCAACTCCGAAGCCAAGCTCTGCATGTTTTCCGTGCAGCTACGTTCTCATGTGTCTGGGTTAATTGTGGCTCGGGAGGAATTCCTGCACCTCCCAGGAAACATGTACATATGTGCTCTCTTTCTCTCTCTCTCTCTCTCTCTCTCTCTCTCTCTCTCTCTCTCTCTCTCTCTCTCTCCTTCTCTCCTTCTCTTTATACGTCTCTCTGTCTATGTTTGTTTCTGCTGCTTCTGTCTCCCACAAACTCACAACAACCTGCTCTACACAAGCACTTTGTGATTCTTATACTTGTTACTCTGGAGATGTTTCCATTGTTTCTCTGAAAGCAGCAGGACGTATCCTGGGGCGCGCCAAAAAAAAGCAGGTCATTTTGAGCATCTTTGCTCTTAAAACATTCATGTGTCACTGCCACACGCAAACACACACACACACACACACACACACACACACACACACACACACACTTGCACACTCACGCATACAGACACTCGTATGCTGTTTAGAGAAAATGGCTCTGCCAGCCTTTCCTCAGAATTCCTTTTATGAATGAAGGAGGAAATTGTGAACGAGGTTTTATTACCCACAGTGTCTTTTCTATCAGTCCGAGCTCCTGACATCTTTAGTGTTTGAGTGAAAACACTTCTCTCCTGAAAGCTGAGACCACTGGCAACCCACGATTGGATGATTGCGACAGTCCGCCATTACATACCCTGTTACATACTGTACATTTTATTAGAGAGTGGCCTTCACTTTCTGCATCCATCTCCTCTCCTTGTGAGGCTCGCTGTATCTGCGTGGGCAGGTGGATCAGGCTGTGTGTGTGTGTGTCTGTCTGTGTGTGTGTGTGTGTCTGTGTACGCAGAGTCAGATCCGTCTCTGCATGTGCATCCTCACAGTGCTGGACCGCTGATTGGCTGAAGGTGCATTTATTCTGCCTTTATGGACGAGAACAAATGCCTGTTTCAAATTATGTAACTGTCACTTCCCACATACCTCCATGCGTCATTTACATTGACATGGTTGTAAGCAATGCATCCACTAGAGGGCAGCACAGAGGGGATAGTTTCTGACAACAACAAATTTGGCGACGGCGGATAAGGTTGTGCGTCTGCTTGTAATGCCAAAACACAATAGAAGGAAAAGTAGTTTATGGCTGGAAGGAATTGCGCAGCAAGAAAGAAAAAGTATATAGTATAAAGTACAGTAATTGGAGTGTAGGAAGTGATCAAGTTAGAAAATAGAAGCCTCAAAAGTAGTTTTATTTCTCTCTGCAAAACAGCCAAACCAGATTGTCCACATCTCTGAAGCCACCTGAATGCCCATGTTCCCAAATTTTGTTGACGTTTTGACATAGAGATATAATCAAGGCAGCGTGTTTTCCCTTTTAGCATTGTTAGCAAACAAACTTAAGTTACAAAAACACCAGTCCAGAGCCGGTCCAGAGGAGTCGACACAACGTACAGGGTGAGCAGTCAGACTATCCAACCGGACAGTGTGAACACACAAATCGTGAGTTCTTGCTTTCCATCTCGGACGATTTACTCGACTTACAGTGTGAGGTGGACTGGAAACGGACCGACGGCTCCCTCCGTGTGTAGAGCATAAATGAGCCTTAAAGGTTTTTAGTTGTTCGTCTTTAACCATGTTTGATTTGGAGAAGAGGTTCTCGGGCACATCGCGCAGCTCTGGCGATATTTAATTAATGTGTTGCTATTAAAGTCATTCTCAGGGGTTGAGTCCTGAAGTGCTGTCTGCTATTTCTACATCTGAACGGGCTGAGAGACAGTGTAGCGCAGTGGAGTGAAACTTGTGCTGCACAGACTCGTGGGCTGATGGTCGAGCGTCTACACACAGCAGGAATTACCCAGTTGGCTCCTGGTTGACTGTGAAGTGGTCTCTTGTATTTAAATTAAGTTTCTGAAAGGCTGAAGGGAGGGCGTCACTTTCTGTCACTTCTTCTTACATTCTCGATATATGATTTTACAGTACAATGCCAGGACCAAGCAGCCAGTGACTGAGCGTGTGCAACGGACCGTGCGTGGTTGTGAAATATGCTGACAGCAGAGAACCTGTGCTGCAGCTCCTGATTTATGCGTCCCCTTGTTTTTAACCCGGGTGGTGCAACTTCACGGAACACGTGTAAAAGCCTTAAAAAACGTCGTCGCTGCTCATAATCCGAATCATACCCTCCTATATGCACCATTATCCTCCTCCATCCTCCACCCTGTTTTTCCGTTATAACCACCATCCCCCACCAGCCCACCCCCGGACGGCGCTCCCATCTCTTCATCTACCCCACCATCCCCCCTCATCCAAACTCTTATTCCCCGCTGACCAATCACTGGCTGCGTGCACCCACACATTCATAGATTCATAATTCCGTGCACAAGCAAGGACACAAGTATGGACCTGGTGAATGCTGGCATTAATGCATATGTACATTCTATACAACTTTCGATACCTCGATAAAAAGAAAAAAAGGTCCTAGGCAGATGAGATTATTCTTTTCTTCTTTATTCCAAGCTGCCTGCTTGTTCTCCAGCCTCCAGTCATTCACAGGTTTGCTTCTGGGGGAATGATGTAACAGCCACATGTTGAGCATCAGTAGATTTTTTTTCCTGTATTGTTTCTCTAATGCAGCCTTGACTTGGAAAAAATAGCTTTTTATAAAAGGTCCATGGTGCAGAGTGACGGTAGAAACCTTTGCGTTCATCTTACCTGGTTTAAGAATTCATAGTCAATGTTTTTCATAAAATTAAATTCAGATTACTGTTCACATTTGTGGTTTATGTATAAATTTGAATGGTTTACTAAACTGCTGGTATTTTTCCGTGCATTGCATGTCGGCAGTTTCAGAGGTCTGTAAAGGATTCTGCACACTATTCAGACCCAAGTTCACAACTTTTCAAAATAAAAGCCTTGTAATTCAACTCACTAGAAAGCATTATGGCAACAAAACAAACGTTGTGCTTTTGCTTTGCTGGCAAATTGCTAAAGAGGAAGTGAATCAGCACCCGTGATGCCCGTGAACGTCTGTGTCAGTCCACTGTGGTGAAATAAAAATAATCAAATTACCAATATTATCCGGTGGGGCAGATAGCATTGGCCGCAGGCTGCCAGTTGCCGACCACAGCTGTAGTTTAAGGATGTAGAAGAAGACGTGTTCTCCTGTTAGCACACTGCCCCGTCCCCACTTACTGCTATAGAGTGCTAGTCAACTGTTTATTCATTAATAATTTCTATTAATATTCTTAAGATAACGTATTGTGTGTCCAAAGATTTGTTTGTTGAATTAGCAGGTGGATTGTATCATTTTAAACATGTAGTATCAAAAAAGTATTGAGGTATTGACGCTTTTGATATCCTTATACAGTATATAAAGACAGATGAATGCCCACCAATGAACTCTGCTCTCCTACTTTTCGGACAGATCTAGCAAAGTTGAGTCCACATGCACCACAATAGAAACTTTGTTCACCGATTTGCGTCATGTTTTTGAGGTGAGGATGAGATGCAAAGCCGCCCGCGCCCCTCGCTGCGTCCCGGAGTTGGAGGCTGCAGCTGAAGCAACAAAAGAACTCTGCCTCGAATTCTCAAAGTCAGATCTGTGCCAACCCTGACACGGAGCTGCCGTTTAATCCTCTTCCTGATTATAGCGGGCGTATCAGCCACTCGCCATCGCATCTGCGCTACCTTCAAAGTCCAGCGTGTGTCCGCTCCACTTTGTTCTCGTGCTTGGATGTGATAACGATCTGTTTCTTCTACGTCCGCGTTCATGAATTTTAACATCTGCACCTGAAGAAGAGCTGAACGTGTTCCTTTTGTTTTCCTCCGTGATGCAGACTCAGCAAACTGCCTGCCTCCCCGCTTTGTGCTCCTTTTTTTTACATAATAAATCCTCCTTCGGATGAAAACTCACTTTTAAAACTGCGAGCGCTCTCCCACAGCTCCTGGAGTCATTGTTTATGTCTTTATTCTAAAGCCTTTCAGTGGATGCAGCTTCCTCTGCCTGCCGTCACACCATGAACAATGTAAAGCTTGCACCCATTTCCTAATGCTTTGTCTAATACTGAACTTTGAAGTTTTTAAAGCTCAGCTTACAACTGTTACACCTGACACCTTCACTGACTACGTTTACAGGTGCACCGATATTCTGACTATTGACCTTTCTTAGGATAAGACATTACTCGGATTATGGCGGGTGTTTACATGAGCTGCTAAAATAATTATCCATTCATATTCCCGTTTACATGTTACAGGGCATAGCCTGTTTATGTCCACTCGGCATACGTTCAACGTTATTGCACCAGTTTTAAAACCCCAACCTTAAATGGTTAATGTGCAGTGCCACCATATACCATTTTTGGATAAAAGCTAAAACTCCTCGTTATTCTGAATCTTTTTTACATCCAGGGCACGTGTCAAGCAGTTAGTAACTGTCGTATGGCACAAAATAAATCCATTATGACATAATGTGATTAAAATGAATACTGCACAATGTGACTAAGGTCAAAATACTCCACAGGTCTTAATTTAATTACTACATATTCTCAGTATGACCTTATTCAGGTTAAGGTAGTTAGACAATAGTCTTTTCTATGTTGTGGTTTTAGGAATACGTTATGAATGTTTTTTTAGGTGTTCTCTACTTTTTTTTACAGTGTATGAAAATAGATTATATAATTGTCCAGCACTTTTGGCTTCTCACCATGTTGTTGTTTTTGTGCTGGACTTCATGCTGGGTTCCTGGCAGGAGCGTCTACCATTCTGTGCCTTGAAATGATTCAGGTATTGCGTGGTAACTTGAGAGCAAGTTTCGCTTTTTTTTTTGGTGATGTTTGTGTTTTTGTGCTGATCTGTCAATCATCCCCTGCATTTAATTTCCAACCACTTTGTTGTTCTTCTTCTTCAGAAAGAGAAGAGGGTTTGCTCTTAGATTTACCCCCTCCTTTCCTTTCCTCTCCTCTCCTCTCCTCTCCTCAGCAGTATTGCGACTCTCTCTGTTGATGGGCAGCAGGAGCACAAACATTTTCAGTTAGCTCCACATTTTGAGAACTGTTGGCCTTGTTTTTCTTGCTCTGGCAGGTTGTTGTTGTTCTCTGAGCTCGGCGGGAACTTAACCCAGCAGCAGTATTTTCTACCTCCACCAAGAAGGTTATGTTTTTTCGTTGGTGATTGATAGTTGGCAAAGTTACACAAAAACTACTGGGCAGATAATCATGAAACTTGGTTTAGGTGTGCTATGGGTAAATCAATCAATAGCATTTTATTTCTATAGCCCATGCTCCCAAATCACAATTTGTCTGATAGAGGTTAACAAGGTGCAATATCCTCCGTCCTTAACGCCGGGACGGACAGAAGTGCAATAGATGCAGGTGCAGATCCGGGCTCTTCTTTTCTGTAACATCGAGAGATATTTTATTGTCATATTCAGGGGGTTAGTATAGATGAGTGTGTGCAATTTTGTACAGATCCAAATAAAAAACTGTGTCTAGTGGATTTAAATGTGGTTTTATAAGTGTTGTGGAGCTATAGTAACTGCCATCAATGTAGTGCTGAGAAACATAAAGGGGCCCCAGTTACAAGGCTTGCTTTTATTTAAGGGGACTGTTGGTCCTTGGCGGAGGTTTGTGCTCTTCTGAGTGCTACTGTATATAAGTAATGTCCCCTGAATTAAGATGCAGAAGCAGTTTGGCCACCAGATAAGATCTATGTATAACGCCCTGTTCCAATTCCTCTCCCTTGGCCCTAGATATGAAGTGCCCCTCGCTACGCCATCAGCAGCCAACCAACATTATTGCAGTGACAAACAATATCAACTAACGTTATTGAACAATAAACAGTCAGTCAGCATGTTTGCATTAATTATTATAATGTAACGTCAGTCCTGTCCATCGAAACTTCTGCCCTGCACTGAAAACATTCTAACATGAGCTGTGAATATACGGGACACGGGAGTAATGACATTACCCGCTCCTCTCACTCAGACTGTTGACATGTTTTGACGGCGTGAATAGTGATTTTCCTAAAATGCTTGTCACATCGATTTAATTGCATTTTCATTTGCTACTGGATTAAATTTAATGATTCTGCTGGATTAAAACAACAATTTCATGGTTACTTTGCAAGATTTAATCTTTTTATGAGCATTTCACCTGCAGCGGTCGCCATGTTGAGTTCCTTCGTTTGTTCGTAAAGCATTCAGGAATTTCTGTCTACCCCTACGTCGCATAGAGAAATGGCACAACACTATATCCCCCTTCACTGCCACACACAAAACAAAGGGGTTGGGCCAAGTGGTGAAATGGGACAAGGCCTAAATGTAGGAGAATCACACAGTGACATATTCTGCTGATTGTCAGAGAGGCTTTAGGTAAAGAGTCCAACGTGCTTTTCACTTATCAGTGCTGAAAACGTACTTGGTGGCTGCATGTTTTCCCCCCCCTGTCTGCGTTGATGTGTTTGACAGCCGAGCAGTGAGCGGTTGTTGATTATGTGGAAAAAAAAACAGAGCAGGAAGAAAATGAATAAAGTCCAAATTATAGAAAATGGGGAAAGAAATAATTTTGATTTGTAGATTGAATTAAAGAGGTTGTTTGTGTTTCTGTCAAATTCTCTGTGTAATCTTTTTTGTTGTTTTGACACAGTGTGGAAAGGATAACATTTTGTATCTCTTCAACACGATGATGCACTTTGTGTCAGGTCTGAGTGAATTTAGTGTATATATTTTAACTCACTCACTTGCCGCTCACATAATCACAGCAGAGCCTTAATTAATGTAACGATTTGTATTAGCCCACATAAAGCGAATGTTTTATGGCAAAAGCTGAATGTTATTTGTGAATTGACTCAATTGAGTATTGAGTCAGTGTTGGACTGATATCTGTCCCGAAGTATTTACTTAAAAATCAAGTTGGAAGTGAAAATACACATCCCTTGAGAATAGTAATGTAGCAGAAAAGCAGCAGAGTAATCAATAATACTAATCATTATGTAGCCCTGATGTTTTCACATAATTGAATGTTAATTCAAGCAAGATGCTCATTTAATGTTAAAATAGCACGAGTGTAAAAAATAATAAAATGCAGATATTTTACCTTTAGTTATTAAGCAGTTAATGTGATAAACAGTGTGTTTCTTTGAAAATAAGGTAATTAAGTATAAATCAGGTTTTAAATCAGACCAGACATTTTCTCCCAGGATGCTTTGCTATTTGCATTTTCTGTCTTCAAGTGCCAGAAAAAAGTTGAAGGCCATTGCTCTGATACGTGTGTGTGTGTGTGTGTGTGTGTGTGTGTGTGTGTGTGTGTGTGTGTGTGTGTGTGTGTGTGTGTGTGTGTGTGTGTGTGTGTGTGTGTGTGTGTGTGTGTGTGTGTGTTTCCTCTTTGGCTGGCCCTATCTACCCTGTGGTTGCATGTCTCAAAGCCACCTTCCCCAAAGTGATCATTAAGAAGTCTGCGGTTCCAATTGAGCTATTATCTCAGATTAGTGTGTGTGTCGCTATACGCAGAGCTGCTGAGAGAGAGAGAGAGGATGAGTGAGAGAGAGAGAGGATGAGTGAGAGAGAGAGAGAGAGAGAGGATGAGGGAGCGAGAGAGGGATTAATGTGTGGGTATAAAACATCACTCAGCCTCAGCCTCTTGCCCTCATCGCCCTTGTATTTATCCCCCATTCCACATAACCTTTTAGTGTCCAGCACCTCTGAGAAACCACTTGTTTGCATCATATTTAACTTCACCCCACCAAAAAATCTGTATTTCTTTTAAAATCTAAAAAGCAGATATTTCTGTGGGGACACTCGCAGCTGTGGGCTTTGCCTCATGATAAATGCTGTTTCAGTTCAGTTGAATCATTACAAAAACCGACGTGGTATTAAAACAATATCAACTGTAGTTTGAACAGACTGGAATTTTTATTGCGCTAAAGTCAATTCAGACTTTTTGGTGAATAAAAAAATGTTGTTTAAACGCTGTCAGGGAATCGCTATCAGTGCAAGTTTAGTCAATGTGACTATAGATCAGTAATGTGTCAGATGCTAGATGTTGTGTCACATGCCTCGTGGTGAAAAGTATATCATCCATATTTACATTGCTGGGACAAACGGTTTCCCCTCAATAGCCCCACAGGCTGCTTTAAAATGGATGAATGTTAAGGTGAATATAAAGGTTGCAGACATCAAGCGATTCATTCATTCCCATTTGAATAAGAACAACAGTAAACTTTTAAGAACTAGTGCAGTCTGTGTATGCATTTGGTGAAACTTTGTTGGTCTTTTAGGCCACAGTTTTAGTTTAGTTTTAAAACGCATCACTGTTGCTATGGTTACTACTGTCGTCCACACTACTGTGGTGTTTCCGACGTTTGTAAACGATGACGTGGTCGCCCATATTCGCTTCCTGATTACTATCAGTCACGACTCGAGTACCAGCGGTGAATACAAAGCGCTCAAACGCGGTGGCCTCACTGGGTGCATGTGCAGCACGTGGCGGCTGCGTCGTTGATCGGCTGCGTCTCGTGCACATCTGTTGTCCACACAGGGCGCGTGTGTTTGCTGCACAGCTGCTTCGTGAGGTTTCTGCTATATCTACTGTATTTGCTTGAATTAAAGTAGCCTATGTACTCCAAATAATTGCCAGTTCTGCAAATATTTCACAATATAAACCTTGTTAAAACAAATGAATGGATTCACTCAACAGACGCGCCAGAGTGGTTTTACTTTGAAACTGTTCCAGGAAGTGTGGCCAGTATGCACGTTTGCGACATATTCCACAGATATAAACATTGAAACTGTGGTGAAAGCTCATTTTCACCGTCTGTTTTGCTGTGAACCGCATGCGGAGGAAATAGGCGAGACCCCGACTCTCTAGAGGAGCAGCGCGGCTCACACTCGCAGTTTGGCTGCTTTAACCTGATAACATGGAATGAAAAGCAAGACGTTCCACCACGCACACGAGCCGCTCACGCATGCAGTGTGGCCCCCCCGCTGCAGCACTCCCTGTTAGAAAGAGTTCCACCTCATCATCACTTCAAGAAAAGAAATTCCTGCTCTTACTTTTCACCGTCGCTGTTCCTCGTGTGTTGTATTTTCTGTAACCAAGCAACCAACTGCAGAAGAGACAAGCACACACACGTCCAGTGTAAGTGTGTGATCATGTGTTTCGTGCTTTCTGCTGTGTTAATGGATGGCGATTACTTCTGATACAAAGCTCGTCTGGATGGAGATCGTTTTTTTCTCTTAATTGTCGAGTTGAAAGCTGAGCCACAGTATTGAAACCGGCAAACGTTAGTGATACAGTGATGCAGCTCCACATGGCTCCAGATTTTCCGTGGCAGTGATTCAGTAGTAGCAGTGAAGTGAACCCAGGTTACATTGAGAATCAATAAGACACATGCTGGATGTGTGAGAGCGGCTGCCTGCTCTGTGAACCCAGACCTCAGGGCCGCAGTCATCCAGGCAGACATCGCCTTTCATCCACAATCACTGTCAGAAAAAAAAAACAGACCCACGAGGGGGCTTGTTGGCAGACATCGCAAGAACTGTGGTGCCTAATTCGCAAGTTCTGAGTCATGTTTTGTGAAAAATGCCACTCCATGTGACTCAATAGCCGCGCTCGGGACTCTTTGCCGACAGCTTGGGACTGGGGGGTGAGGTTCTGACTCTCACTCTATTTTGATTTATCTGTTCATGGATGAGTACACTCGCTCATCGTGGACCTACAGAGCACATTATTCCACTGTGAAGTCAAACCAGTTTAACGGAGAGCGTCAGCGGCTCGTGCACGTGGCGGCGAAGTGAAGTGATGAGCTAACAGCTGAGACACAACAGCCGGAGCCCTCAAGTCTCTTTCTTTTTTACTGATGATTCAGTGAAGCTGGATGAATTATGAGCGTCAGCTCCGCTCAGAGAAGCATCAACAGTCGCCTCTGCTACACAGTGACTCATTACATCACCACCATCCTATTGTTAAAGCTTTGCATGCAGGCCAACCCTGCCATGAAATCATCCCACCTTCCCGCCTGTCTCAAAGGAGCCATCACACCCAATGTGCCCGGTTACTAGTGAACTGGGACCATTGTCTCTCACCCAAAGGGCTGGGGAAGTGTAAAGAAAAAGATGTCACAACTTCATTTGTGACAGAAAGAAACAATGGTCAATAAGGAGCAGGTACCTTTAGGGCTGAGATATTCCATCATTCTATATCATCATTTATATTTCTTCTCTATAAACTTAGTGTTGGTGAACCCAAACAAGTGTTACAACCAAAATGAGTGTACCAGAATGTAGTTTAGCCTTTTGGACCAATAGCAGTAATTTGAGACAGCATTAAGGAATAAGACGAGAGAAAGAGGCTGAAGCGGCTGGAAGGACCGCTTTGCTTTTTACTACATAATGTTAGACTGTTGAGGATTGTCACATGCAATCTAATGTCGAGTACTGTGCCTGAAGTTGGTGAAACCATGATGATATTACAGAGGCAACGAAATAAACAATTTTAAACTAATTTCTGTGCTTTGGCATATAAAAAGCTTTTATTTAAATTGTTTTCCCCTTTGAATTGTTTCAACATATTTATAATGCTTATAAAAGTAAGTGGAAGGAAATGTTATTAGTGATTAAAAAAACTGCAAAAAAGGCAAATCCTGCACAATTTAGCAGATGGAACCACAAGTTTTTACCAACTAATCATTTTGACACAATATATAAAATGAAGTTGTTTTGGTTAACAGTTCTGACAGCTCAATGAAAACGAGTTGAATGAACAGAATAATTATGTTCGACTTGTGTGACTCTGTATAATTTTCATGAAAACCCCAATTAAATTACATTACATTCCCATTTCTATGTGATTGTGCAGATTCAGTGTCTCCTCTTCTTCTCAGCTGCTGATTATGTAGCATGAGCTGAATGAAGCTCTTAATGCTTTTATTCATTGTAGTAGTAAAGTGGAAGTGGTTCCTCTTTCCTCTGAATGAGTGATAAATGAGGTTTTCAGCACAAATGCAGAATTTATGAGCTAAACCCAAGATAAATAGGGATTTAATATTGTCAGACACTGCGTTACCTGAACAGCGAAACAGCAAACAAGGATCGGGCTGAGACTCATTCACTCAGCAGTAGTAGAGTTTTTAGTGTGGCAGACGCCTCGCAGCCAGACAGGAACTAATAAATGATAACCAGCCTTCTGATTAGTGGAAGACTGGTTTTACATGCGCTGATCAACAGACTCGCGATGCTTCACACTCTACTCCTTGCTGATCAGTACATAGAAAAAAGTGACCCTTCTTGACTTGATAGGAATGTAACATAACAGACTCTGAGAAAATGTATTTGCTCCGTGCAGAGTACAGAGCTTTTCTGCGGAGCCGCTTTTTGCCACTGCATCAAACTTTCTGGTTTTAAAAAAGCACTCGGCATTTAGATTTTTTAAAAACTTTCTTTGAAATGTTCACAGGGAATGTGATGCATGAACCAAAGGGAATAAAAATGCTACTGTCATTATTGCAAAACGCTTAGTTTTGTCATGATTTAGAATACGAATGTTGAAAAATCCAGATTTCCAAATCTTTTAAAAATGCCTCTGGATTTCAAATCAAAGAACCTTTTCTTAATTTTCCTCCTCACACAAAGTAATATAGAGCCTCCTCACCCCTTCAAGGAGAGAGTCTCATTTCAGCCACGCCTGTTTTAACTTGAGCTAATATTTAAATTATAGACATAGCATTTAGGAGTCACCCTGAATGTGTGTGTAGGAGGCAGCAGAGTCGTACCTCGGCACTTCGGCAGAACTTTTCTTGAAAGTGTTGGTTAGAGAAAGCAGAGGAGAGGGAAACTGTTCCTGACCTCGTGATCTTTTGGGAAACCAGATTGTGATCAAAGCTCAAGAGCTAAGCCCCTACCAGAGATGGATATGTTTTAAATGCATAGCCACGGGCCACTCGCATGCACGCACAAACATGCACAAGCACAGACACACACTGACACACACACATTCTGTTGGCTGCAGACTAATGGAATGACTTGTTGTACACAAACACACAACAACACTGTTCTGTCTTGTGTGTGCGCACCGGTTGTGCACGGGAAATCTTGTAATCTCATGTGACACGGATCACCAGAGAGGGATGAACAAGAGCAACGGAGAGAGAGAGAGAGAGAGAGAGAGAGAGAGAGAGACACAGCGAGAGAGAGAGAGAGAGAGAGAGAGAGAGAGAGAGGTGAAAATGACAGGAGATGAAAAAAGAGGTGTTGAGGCGAGCCAAGGAGAGTGTTGCTATAGAACTGGGGGGATGGAGGCAGGGATGAAGAGTGCTGCAGGGTCATTGATTTGGGAGTTTGTTATTGTTGTGATGCAGATCAGATAGAAGTGTATCGGATAAGATGGGCAGCCCATCAGGAATCACCTGTTGTTTCTCCTTCACGAAGGTCAAAGTTGAGGATATTGTTTTCAGCGGCACAGTCTGCACGGCGCCATGTGTTACGCCGCGCAGACGAGAGAGCTAGCGTCAAGAGAGATAACGGCACTGGCAGCCGTTTGTTTTGAATGAAGACGAACAGAGCAGCTTTACAGGAGGCTTCAGCTTACTGCAGAACATCTGCTCAGCGGCACTGCTGGGAACACCTGGCACACGTACAGCACGCCTGCTCTACTTACAATACTGTTTGAAGTACATTTTCTCCATTTAGCTAGGAAAACAGAGGCTTCCTGTATTTCCATTTGAAACAACAGAGTTCATGTATTTAAATGGCAGTTCAGGCTACAGCCATACTACTACTACGTTTAAGTTTAAAAACTCTGTATCAATTTCACGTCCATGCTAACAGGCCTGAAAATGCATTTCACGTGACCACTCGCGTACAGTGGGCACGCACGTGCCAGTGTGAACAGGAATTGCTCAAATAATAGCTTGTCTTGTAAAATGCAGAATTTAACTGCACACCAGCTTTAAGCAAAGAACAGGGTCGGCAACGCGTTATTGATTGTCCATGTTGTGGAAGGAAAATCATTCAAAATAGAGCTATAGAGCAAACAGTAGACAAAGAAAGAATGTAAATGTACACCTTGCTGAATCAGGAATTGTGCATGGATGTTGAACATATAACTGGCCCTTCTGTTTAAATTGTGGCCCCCCCATATTGGCCTTGGTTTAGAAAAAGCCTAGATCCGCCACTGCTGGCAGCAATACTGATGCAGTTGCAGCAGAGGCATTGACAGGTGAAGGGAGAGATGGGAAAATCATTGCAGCTTAAACAGACCGCCAAATAGGGAGGGTGTGTATGATGGAGGATTGTGGAGAGTGATGCATGTCACATGATTAGAGCAGTGTAGCTCGAGTTGACTCTCTGAACCAGCTTGCAAGGGTTGCTTTGTTTAAATATGCTTCAGTGCACTAGCAAAACCTCAACCCATCACCAGGACCTAAATGAATTGTGCATACTACATCGCTACAGCCCTGCAGTAATGACACACAGTAAAAATTTTAAAAAATCTCAATCCAGAGCTGAACAAAGATATTATTTGCTGCAGGATTATTATACATGCAGGTGTTGTTGCATCCACCTGTTCCACATCCTCCGATATCGACTCCTCCGACGCGCCTCTAAAATCATTAACCGCTGCATCTTTCAATTTGTAGTGATCCCCAAAGATGTGTCACTTCTTTGTATCCACCCAGCAGAAACCTCACTTTGGCATGCAGCGCTACGGCCTACTTTGAATCTCAATGGCGCATACTGTATATTATTATTATTGCAGGTTAGAAATGGCAGTAGAATTGCCCCAGAAAAGCCTTCATTAAATTGCCTCACGCAACAGGAAGCTGCTATTGCATTTGAAAGCTTGCAGCTCATTTCACACAGTGCTTTTGTAAATAAAAAAAAAAGGTCATGATCTTGACATTAAGTGAAAGCTTGTATTCGTTTTATGCCAAAGGCTGGTAGAAATAGTTTTGTGTAAGCAGAAACTTTGCTGATCAAATTGAACTTTCCTGTATCAGCACTAAAGTAACCTCATGTATTTGAGGTGTAGACGAACGATGCGATTCCAAATGAGCCTCCAAAATCTTAACCCATTAGCAATGTTACGTTGCCAAAGCCAACTCAAATATAGGATCTCTATATGGAGATGGACGACATGACTGATCTCAGCCAAAGCGTCTTGATCGCAGCCTCGTGCCTGGTAGGAACAGGTCATAAATCCTGCCTCCTCCATGTAAATCGATTGGACATGGCCCAAACTAAAGAGTCAAAGGACATTTTAGGTAGTTCTTATCACACACGTGTATGTCCAGGTGCTCATTATTCAGATATGTTTGGTTTTATTTAGTTGTTTGATTCTATAAAAAACGAGGTGAAACATGTCATGATTGACAGCTGAGAATCACTGGTCGTATGCATGTATTGGCATGACCTTGCTACCACGGCTCCATACCCCGATCGTTACCGCGGCGACTCTGGCTTCAAATGTGCAAGGTGGCAGTGTTTGTATCTGGGATGTTTGGGCTTCATTCCTGCGTAGTGGGAGGAAGAGGAGAGGTGTCGTCCATCTTTATTATCTTACCTGTCTACAGACAATAATCAGTGTACCCAGCATTGCGTTGAATCACTTATGTGTTGTGTGTTGATGTAGACGAATGTGGATTTGGTATTCCTTAGTAAGTTAGACATTATGAAAATAGCTTGCTTACCCCTTCACTCTCTGTCCCATCCGTTCAAGTGAGCCAACCAAATGTGCCGTGCTCTTAATGGAGCCACTGAGTGCTACATGCATGAAAAAAACTGCAGTTAAGAGCATAGTTTCTGTGTCACCTTCAGTTTTTTTTTCTTCCCAGAGACACTCTCCTGGAGATGCAGCGCATACTGATACGACTGTATGTGCAGCAGATGTAGAGACATAGTTGTGCGCCTCAAAAAAGAGAAAAACACAAATCAGGGACAGGGAGCTCTGCGTGTTGTGACAGTGAAGTCAGTGAAGTGTGGGGGTTGATTGTTAATAATTTACATACATATGACATACAGTATTTACAACTCCTTCCCACCCTCGGGGCATCAAGGTGTAGTCAATCCATTGATATACAACATTAATACATGGCAATAAACAGCTTGTGTCATGGGCCCACTCTGCACAGTGGCTGCATTGTGCTACTGTGCATAAATTCAGCTGCTCCGGTGCTGAGAGGGAAGCTTTTAGTCTGTTTTTTATGGTGGGCGGCTGCTGGACTCTTTGATTGACTCCTTTTCACAGTGGGCATTTGGTGGAGCCACACTAAAGGATTTCAGCCCTCACAGAGTCCATCAATGCCTGTCTGCCACTGTGTTCCCCCTGTCTGACTCCAGTGGGGGGAAGGAGAAGAAGAAAGGGTGAGGTGTGGGTGAGAAGAAGAAAAACAAAGGAAAGAAAATAAAGTTTAAAGCTCGAAGCACATAGAAAGGGGGTCTACTTGTGCGGGGTGAGAGAGTGTGCGCGTGAGAGCGCTGCGTTCGATGTTCAAATGCAAACAGCAGCTGCTGCAGAAATCTGAGGGTATCTTAATTACACTGTCGTTGCTAGGGGCAGATTTTCTAGAACAAGAAATTTAACCTCGGGCAGTGTTACACTTATGCTAATTTGCGTCTGCAGAGGGATATGTAAAACCCTGCTCTCAAGGCCTTGTCACAGCAATTTGCAGTGCCTTAGTCTTCAGGCCAGTGGGGGTCTCTCTGTAAATTTGGTCCACTGCATAGCATTGTGTTTCGTGTTATTGGAACTGCAAGGAAAAGAGGGAAAGAAGGAGAGATGGGGTAAAGAGAGAGAGAGAGATGTGGCCCTTTCTCCTTGCAGGGTAAAAGGCTAATCCCCCAATTCCCATTGTAGGCCCTTGGTGAGTAGACAGACACTGTAATCCAGTATGGCACACATTTCCATATACAGGAGGAGCTGCACTGAAGGCTTTAATGCATTTGGCTGCCTGTGACTTAGATTGGCAAGGCACTTTTAGCATTTATTCTTAAATCCGGACAGATTATAGGCTAAAAATGAATAATGGACTACTGAAAAGTAATGAGACTAGTCATAAACCTTTCTGAGGGCTTTAACAACTATCTTATTTCTGTCTTGTATTCAGATACCGGGATGTAATTACGTACTTAGGGCTGCCTGCAAGCACTTTCATAGATTAATTGATATAGTCTGAATGCAGAGAAATCTCAGAGACCGAAATATCCATGACAAATAGCTCGTTATGGATAATAGGCTTCATTTTAACTTATTTATGATTTATCTAAGTTATTCTCTTTCAACCTAAGTGGTATATGTCTTCATTAGCAAGATCATAGTCTTGATTACTTTTGTCTTCCCAGTACTATGCCATTATTTTAGTTTTTCTCCTTAACCTAACCTGACTTTAGCCTTCACTCCGTGGACCTTTGGTATTGGCCATTACCGAGTACAGACCTGATACCGGTGCATAAATAAAACAACAACTTGTATAACGTATTATAACAGCGGTATGCCAATAACCCTGTGTGGGTGTGATGATTGCTGTCATTGTTGTATGACCTGGCTCAGGTTAAACCCTTTGAAAAACAAAAACACACAAAGAACGAATGGCATAGAACCTATTTTATGATACGGTTTGACTTTTGAACTGAAAAAGAACACAAATGAATAAATCTAGAAATACACAACAATTAATTAATTTGAATAGCTCAACACATGTTGATACCATGTCTGAATGGGGCCTATAGGATTAGAGGTGAAACGTCAAGAAACACAAGTCCAGCTGCACCTGTACAACTCCTAAAGATACCATGATCTGGATGGCTGAGAATCATCACAGCTATGGTGGTGGCAATGCCACTTAAAGTTTCGCTAACAGCTAAAAGCAGCAGGAGAAGGAAACTTTTGTAGTTCAGTAACAACAAAAACTAATCTATATCTCACAATGGTAGACTTTTCTGCCACTCGCTCAAACTTGCTGATTATTCACCGATAAAGGATCAAATAAACTCTACACCAGCACCTAACTTCTTCTGTATGATTTTACAGTATGTAAGGAAATATCTGGAGGGACTTTCTTCCTCTTGCTACATATGTGACAGGAGAAGGACGGATAATTTAGCAGCTGTTATCACAAGGGACAGACTCCATTAGTGGCTTATTCCATGAATCGTTCACTGACCTAGTTACACTTGGGAGGAGTGAGATATGAACAACTTGGAAACTAAGGTACATTTACACCCTTTCAGTGATTCAACATCTGGCTTGAGTATGTCTCATTTGTACCTCAGGTTTTTAGCCACGTTAGCAGTGTGGCTCTAGACTTGTTCCTCAGTCCATGTTGGTCCACCATTGTGGTTGGGTGCATACAAATTTGAACATGGATCCTGCTGATTTTGGATTATTCCCCCACTTTTCCTCCATGAAATTGACATGTTTGGTTTTTGGTGAAATGTCATGACAGCTGATGGATGGATGTTACGACTGCTGTTTTTCTGTTTGTCTGTCTGTCTGTTAGCAGGAGTACCCAAAAACTACTGGACCGATTTTGTAAACATTTCTAAAATCCAGGATTTTTGAAAGTTTTTGGGATATTCAAGTGAATTTCTCAAGAAATAATGTAGAGATGATAGTTTATACGTCTATTTGGTGTGGATGCAGATTTTATGAATCAAATGGTTTGGAGGGTGATCTTTATTTAGTTACATTACGGGAACAAATATCTCTTTAACCTCCGTTCAATGTGAGCAATTTGTACAACATGTGAACTTAATACATGTATCTGATTTCAATACATGCAATATGGGGATAAAGTAGCCAATCAGCCTTGGCAGACGTATGTGCTCTTCAAGTGCCCGTCTAGTTATAAAGGTTATAAAGTGGTTAACATTTAAAAGGGGAAATCGCTCCGTCACTGTTTCAGACTTTTTGGACTGTTGTCACTCAGGCCTCAGGAGTGAGTGATGACTTTTGGTCCTGGAGTCATAACTACTTTTGTCATCTGGATAATGATCAATAAAAGGAGTGTCTCCTGTGTGCCGCTAGATTGAAACTGGGACGAGATTGTCCAAGTGGAGGGGAAATCACTTTGGGATTCTCCTCATTAATTTCTATTCATCTGTTTCGCTCAGCAGCACTGACTCTAAATTCTGAGTCATACTTTATTCTGAAATTGCTGTAAAAGAATGTTAAGGGTTGCTTTAGTCTTTTTTAACAATGACCTAAAAGTACAGTTGTAAGCGTCTGATTGGGCGTAGGCGCATGAAGATTTGCATTCAGCTGTATGCTTATTGTGGATTTTACAATAAACTCACAGTGCTGATGTTTTCCCCCTGAGATCTCGTACAAGACTTTGAAAAGTTCTCCGCTATCAATGTCATAACAATATCTGTAGTGTAGGCTTTCATCTGATGTCTTTGATAACTTCAAAACTAATACTGGAATATATGAAGAAAAAAAAAAACAGTCAACATGTTAAAATCTTCAGATATCAGATGGTTGTGCTCTACTTTCAGAATCAATGCTTTCTCTTTCTTTTTCCGAATATCTTTGAGCTTCAGCCTTTAAGCAAACCTCTGAACCTACTTTAGCTGTTCCAGGGATTGTAAAAGACTGTAATTTGGCGGGAGTGTTGCAGGTTTAACAGGGTGGACTAAACAATTTAAATGTGAAGCAAATCATTGCTGACAAAAGATTATTTTTGCGCAGTCCAACTTCCCTGAATCATTAAAGGTTAAAAACAGGTTCTCGGATCAATACGTCTCAGAGGTAAATGTCTGGGCGGACCGCTGGGACTTTGCTGAGCAATGCAAGACCTCCATCCTCAATAACACATAACACAACACAAAGCAGAAGGATGCAGCCTCTGCAGAAAGTAATGTTCACCAGGATCTTGGTTTGAATCCCAGACTGTGGTGATTCAGTCCAAGAGGAGGAAGGTTTCAGAGTCATTTCCACTGAAGCGTGCAGGAGAAAATCTGGAGGGAATAGTGATGGTGAGTGTGTCAGCAGTTTAGCTGAAAGACCTTCTCTGAAACCGTGTGTTTCTCTGGCTTCTAGACCAGTGAGACCTTATCACTAAAACTATGGGACAGATGACACACGCATATACATTAGCTTGCTAATACAAAGTTATTTAGGTTGTCTAGCTATGAGCGACGACTCCTACAGCAGCACACGCACTTCTATGACAAAAATGTTCGAGGCTTCTCGCCTCCAGAGTTTCCCTGACGGCCAAGACCAGGCTGGTGCCCAGACAGCTGGGGCTAAGCCATGTCTGAAGAGCACGGTGGTCCCGAGACGTTCAAGCTGTTGGCGCAGGCGGCTCTCTCAGCCAGCAGTTCAAATGTGTGTGCGGGAGACAGCCGAGGGTCTGGAGAGGATGGGGGACATATTTGAATGTTAGACGATGGTGGTGGTTTACGGGTTTAGTTACAGGCCTGATTTGAAATGAGCACGGCTTTCCAGATTAACACTAACAAGCAGTCGCTGGTGGCTTTTCAAATAAATGTCATGACGTAGAGACGTCTTTTAAGGTCGACTCTACGTAAGCATCGGCCCTGCAAGACGGTATGAAACACTAGGTATTGTTTTGAGTCGTGCATAAACTTGAATGTAGATTTTTCATAAACGTGGTAACAAATGTGATATTAAAAAACAGTATTAATGTGTTTCATCAAAGAACAGTCATATAATCTAGTTTACAGCTCAAAAAACACATTTAAGTTTGCAGTATCTCTTTAAAGTCAAAGTTTTCAACGAAAAATCTTCAATTGATTTTGCATTTGATTTAAAATATATATTTTTTAAATCATTCATCAAAACCAATCAAGACTTTTTATCCGTACCACGAGAGGCTCATCCATCTGTTTAGCAGGATTAGTTTCGATAGGAAGTTTTCCTGTTTTGATAAAAGTAGGATTTAGCATTAATAGATGCATTCGCCACCTCCAGCTGTGGAAAAGTGCACGCTGTCTGACCCTTGCCAAAGACTCGGGAACAGCAGTAGGGGCTGGTCCCTGCAGACACCCGCTGTTAAAACCTTGCCTTGCTTCTGTCACCGCCTGCCATAGTTAGATCCCTCTGCCAAACTGCTTTATTTCTCTCCAAGAGTTTCTCAATGAAATGCTCGGTAATTGCTTGGCTCTTCATCACGGCTGCTCATATTTTTCAAGGCACAGCGGTCCTTGTGGGACAATCACAGACACATTGCCCCTGCACGTTCTCAGCAACTCGTACACACACGAGTCCCTTTCAAGGGTGGGAGCGATGGCAGCTCACGTCGGGAGCGTGTCCCTGCAGTCGCTACCTGCTGCTCTTCCGCAGACGGGTTGTGCGGTTTACTCCCTCCACCATCCCACCTACCTCCTGTTTCAAAGGAATTTCACTTGAAATCTTACCCTCCATTTTTTCACAAGACAAGTGTCTGCTGAGCTGTTCTGACACCCCTGCGGTTTGACTGGGCTCCCTGCTGAACCATTAGCTTGCAATGCTGGCATTTTTTTTTACCACAAACACACCAAAGAGCAGAACCCGTGCCTCTTCTAAATAAAACTGTGTAAATCCTTGTACAACAATTAATTAAACTTTTAAAATGAGACGTGGAATTCCAGGCTGAATTCTAGGTTACATTTCCCAGCAGAAGAGGTTATTACATAGGATCGGATGAAATTACAGTTGGGTTGCATCACTGGTTTAGAAATACCATATGTGAGCTGTAAAGGAGGAGCGGTATATCTGAAATCCATCCATTCGTCCATGGAGCAATACCCTCACTATTCAATGAGGGTCATGAAGCCAATCCCAAGCCCCCTTTTTCCACTGATCAAAAAACACCCACTAACAGCTGGCTTTTGTCTGCAGTGCGAATGGATGCAATCTGCATTCACTCCTGGGTCAAGTGTCTGTGCAGTAGAACCAGGTTTTTGAACGAATCCTGTTCTGATCAGCAGTGATGAAAACGCGACACTCGTATGAACGCGCTAATGTCTTCTTCTTGTTCTTTGCTTTGACAGTCCAGATGTTGACGCTGCAGCTTTTCCGGCGGCAATGTTATAAAGCACATTGACTATCCGGGCGTTAGTGCGTAAAGAGCCATGAACGTCTGTGTACTGTTCGTGTTTTACATCTTCAGAATTAGAAAGCTTTGCAAATCTGATACGTAGCACCTAAAAAACGATACATACACACACACATTCCGACACATTCGTCCACATTCATAATTGATAAATACATAATAGTAAAAAAGATAAAAATCGGTATAATAGGAGCATCATATCATACGCATGGGTTCTGTTAGAATGATTGCACAAGTATAACCAGTGGATTGCACTTCATGGTAAATAGTCTGAGTTTGTCCTGAGATATTATGATGAGGTGGTGGCAGTACGGGGGTGATGTTTATTAGAGTTCAGTTCAGTGATGGCTTGTGGGAAAAAGCTGTTCATCAGCCTAGAAGTGCAGTTTCCAGGAGGTTTACCCACGTTAAAAAAAAAAAAAAACTGCAAATAGCATACTTGCAAATTTTTGCCTAAAAGAGGTAATAGCTGATGTAAAACCAGAGAAGTGGGTACACCCTACAAGCAAACCTTCATGTCTTTAGACTGCAGTAGTGTACTGTATATCTTCTGAATCGTCCTGTTCTCCTCTATATTCTCATACGCTGTCATTAAGTATTCATAAATGTGTTATGAATTGTTTATTTCTGTGTCGTCTTATTCGTTGCCGATGTGCCTGATGTGCCTGATGTCTGCTTGTTGATATGGATCGCATGCTACATGAGGACAAAAAATGGAAATGTTCCATTTATAGCACCTCAATGCACATCACATGCCATTTAACCCAGGTGGCTGCACTGTACTATGGTGGAATACAACTTGTAAGCTAATATGTAGGTCACTTCATTATCTGACTTCTCTTATTCAGCCGCCCGAGCATGAGCCGCTGCTGTCCTGCACATTTCTGCATCAACCAAACACGTCAGGGATTTATCGCTCCCTCCTCTTGTGTTGATAAAGTAAACAAATGAATGGGTCTGCTGCTGCTCTTATCATTTTTATTCACACACGATGTACTTATTATTCATGTCCAAGCATTTCAACAAAGCCCCTGCTTCATGTAAAAAGAGCACAATACTGCACAATTCAGTTGCGTGTGTTGTTTTTCAGTCACATCTTCACCACACTGTATGGCACTACATTAAGTTTTCAGTCCTTGTGTTCAGAAGCTTGATGATAAGTCATCACACCTTGGACCTGAAAGACACTATATGGGACAAATCTTGCTACTAGAATGCTGGACGTCGTATCCCCCCCTTTCCCACACTTGACCAGACTTAATTTAAAGCGTGTTCAGCATGTTCACTATGCAGAGGCCTGTGAAGCTTTGAGCTCACCTCCTCCTTGAACTCTGTGTAAATGTACATTGTGTCTCTGTGTCGATGCCAGGCTGTTTGGATAACAAATGTTGACATATGGCTGCAGATCGACTGTATTTCTGCTTCTCTAAAACAGCAAGAACAGTTTTAGAACAGGAGTGTAGCAGAAGGCCAGACACAGGGAGAAGGCACCATGCAGTGAACGGCAGGGAAGGTGTGTGTACGTTTGTGTACTGTAACTGTCTTCCGTGTAAACAGTGCTGCACAATACAATGTGTTTTATTTCAGCAATATTTGTCACTTTGATTTCACTGGGCTGTGATATGTGCATTGTATGTCTGTGTTTGGGTCCACCTACACACATGCTCCATATGCGCATGCAATGCAAAAGAAGGTGGGCTGTTACTTGAAGCCTGGATCTAAAAAAAAAATAATTGAAGAAAACAGCTTGATGAATCAAGACTTGTTCTGAATGTCCATGTGGCTCAGCTCCATTTTGTTGCCTTCTCATAGACTCGCTATAACGACCTGTACCTTGTCTGATACTGCTCCAACATATGTCCGACATGAAGGTAAATATCTTTGTGTTTAGGCCAGGCTGTAGCAAACTGTCTTCAGTATAAATCACTCTCAGGCTGCCTCACAGGGACAGCTACCTGAGAGACAGCTACCTCCGGCTGCCCAGACTCCTCGTTGGTCTGGAGATGTCTGTGCCAACGTGACCTGACGGGGGGAAAAAAATGTCTTTTAGCAGTGTGAGGGCTATAATTAGCACAGTGTGTGTCTTTTGATGAGGACACAAGGTCGGAAGAGATGCAGCAGCACCATGTGGCCTCCTTTTAACGCAGGCATCGTGAATGTATTATGGTGCTGATCTGATAAAAGAAAAAGGGAAAAGTTGTCCGTTGATGAGGTTTTGTTTGTATTTTCTATAAAGTTTTAAACTGTAATGCTATGAAAAGAACGCCTCGCCAATCTGAAATCTCTCCTAGGGCTCCAACATTGCCAAGGGCCGGCCCTGATTGTGACTCTTTAGTTTTTCTCATCTGCTTGCAAGGTTTATGACCTGTACTGCAGCCAGCAATCCTGGTGGCGATTGAGACACTTTGGCTTCACCTTTGAGGAGCAGTCATATTGTCCATCTTTAAATACAGCCAATGTGGAACAACTCCAGCTATAGGAACATGAATTAGCTATGGTATAAAACAGAATTACATGTCGATTCATTTTGCAGCCCAATTAGTTGTTTTACATATAGGAGGATAAGCAGTCTGATGTAACACCTTTTAGCTTTATCCGTAACATTTGATTTTCTCAATTTGTCCAAAAGGGCAAAAAGGTACAACAGCGGAGAGAGAGAGTGAGCGATATTGAATCTGTAGATGCCACTACTGTGGATCTGGGTTTCTGGATCAATACTCCATCAACAGGAGCTGAGTTAGAGCTCAGTCCCATGGGACTTTTTGTCTTCATGTTGGCTCCAGTGGCTTATTGCTGACCGCAAGGGTCTGACTGACAGGACATGAGTGACAGAAAAGAATCAACATGAGGAATTATTGACTCACTCTCGGGACACTTTTTCATTCAGCTACATGGACCTTCGAGGTATATAATAACGGATTCATAATGTTAATATTACAAGTAAAAATGTATCAAAGTAGAAAATGTCTGCCTTCTAGCAAACTTAAACACTAAAAATAGGCTAATTAAATTCTATAATCATTTGCAAAAACAATTTCAGGAGCAGCTTGTTGGGAGCCTCGCTGATGCCATGCTGTATTTTCTATGCCACCATGATATCCCATTTAATTTTGGACGGTTTAGTCATTTGCATGCCGGCTTAAGCCAACAGGATACATTATGTTTCCTGCCTCGACAACACTCCCCTACTTCACTCCGAGCTAATGAGGCCATTTGTCTTGTGATGCCCAGGAGACTGTGCTTATCACTGCAACACCTATTAAGCTTCGCGTAGCCTCCAAATGGAAAGAGCTGTTATTAATATCCTTCATGGTCAAATATTTTAAGATACAGTTAGGAAGTGTGTGTGTGTGTGTGTGTGTGTGTGTGTGTGTGTGTGTGTGTGTGTGTGTGTGTGTGTGTGTGTGTGTGTGTGTGTGTGTGTGTGTGTGTGTGTGTGTGTGTGTGTGTGTGTGTGTGTGTGTGTGTGTGTGCCAGATGACTGAAGGCTGTCTGCTCCTCTTGAATGTCACTGAATGGCTGAGGTCAAATGTTTACGGAGCGCATCAAGACTTTTTTTCCGGTAGTCCGACACTTAAATATACATATTCACGTCAAGCTTCCTAGTTGATATTTTTAACCAATATTTTAAATTAAATATTTTCACCAATAACTGCTAAAAATGCTCTCAGGTTAAATGATATGGTGCTGAAAATCAACCAAACCTGTATTTAAACCATAGACTGTACGTAAAGATGGAGGCCACAGCTCCACTTCCTCCCCCAAACAAGAAATGAAGCCAAAATATGCGGGAAAACAGAAACCAAACTTACTGGCAAAATTAGCCCTTGGACAATGACATACATCAGTATAAGAAGTGCTACCTAAAGTGACAGATACCATATTTGAGTAACATTTATTTGACATGCACTTCGAGTTTTGACATGTCCCATCCACTAACATGGAGGAGATGGGGTTGATAACCTCTATTGTAGCCATTCACCAGGGGGCTGTTGAGGTGCTTTGGATTCATCGTTGGGAGTTGTCGTGTTGTTTCTGTATTTACAGTGAACGGTTGATGCTGAAAATCAATTGAACCTGTGCGTTTGTGAGGCTGCGATTTCACCGCGGTGCTTTTCACTAAATGCTACCATCAGCCTGCCAACGTGATGCTGTGTATCATGTATAATCTTCTCCATCTCATCTTGGTGTATTAGCATGCTAACATTTGCTAATTAGCAATTAATTGATCAATTAGCAGATAAAGCGTCCTGAGGGTTAGAGGAGCTATTTTGGGTGCTGCGTGGTTCCAGATGATACTCCCATTCATGTTTCCTATAGACAGTGTCATGTGACTCACAGCTGGAAAAACGTCCCTGACCCATCAGTAAAACTCAACTCATCAGTATTAAAGATTAAAAATGTATGTGATTCTTTGATACAAAATCATAGGATAATAAATGAACCATGACTCCTTGGCTGCATTTCAGAAGTGAATATCCCATCAACAAGCTTAAAACTTCAGATTTATTTTTGAAAAAAATCCTGAAACAAATAAAACGTTATTTTCTTATGTTGAAATACAACATAGTTGTGGACTAACCAAACCAACCATACCAACCAGCATCATGGCTCATAGGACAGTTTAACATTACTGTCCTATGAGCCATGATGCTAACTCGGCTAACAATATATAAAGGTAGTTAGCTGGAAGGGTTAAGCTGCAGAGGAAGCTGTCAGTCACATCAGCAGCGAGCCACACTGACATCTGGCTTTCACGTGAGGCTCATCAACCCAATTTAACACCAAACTCATAATGCATGTACACTGTAGGTCTGCCATGCGCATCCACATGACTGGAGATTAAGAAAGATGAAAAGGAGTAGAAGCAGAGAAACGCTTACAACATCGGCCCCACAGGAGAAGGCTCCAGGTGGGGTTGTCGGAGCGTGGAGCTCCTTCCCACTGAACCTCCTCCAGGAGACATAACATGGCTGGGTGAGCTCCCCTGTGCAGGGCCCTCGTTCTGTCTGTGACACATCCCATTTGTAATGTTCACCATAGGCGACACTCGCACAAAAAAACAGAATTGCTATTGCTTTTGTTTTTCTTAAATTTTTCTCAGATGTTGGCTGCTTGAGCTGTGTCTCTAAACGCCTGCAATACAAGAGACTGTGTGCACTATTGTGTATGTGTGTGTGTGTGTGTGAGTGGGTCTACATGTGTGCCGTGCATGTCTTAGAGATTAATGTTCGGTAAGTGATATCCGCCTACAGTGCAGTAACATTGCCTGTTTTTATTCCGTGTCACCCTCTCCACTACGATTCCATAAAGCATTATTACTGTGTGTGTCACTCTCTATATCTGCTGCTATTACTCACTTGTGTTATTTCTCGTCTTTCTGTCTGACGGCTTCCCTTCTTCTCCTCGTTCTCCTGCCACTTTCCCCTTCAGCGTGCCCTCACACTCGCTGACCCAACATTTAAAAACCTCTCCTAATTAAAACCGAAAGTTATTCCAAGCAGATGGCAACGAGATGGCCCGGGTAATTATTGCCAAGCGAACCATGGCCCCTGTAGACCTTGACTGAAACGAGTTGCAAGTTCAGTTGGATTGGGTAAGGAGCTCAGACTCTCGAAGAGAACCGGCACAACATGTCCTGTGTGACCTGCAGAGGCCACGTGCTGGATAAGAGATTTTCAAGGTCTTTGTCATTGGATCAAAGAACGTCTTATGTCTTAGTCAGCACATTATGCACCTTATAGCCTCTCAGCACTGCCCTCATCTCCCCTTTTGTCCATCTCCTGGAAGGCGTATTAACACAATATTAATACCCATGCAGGGATTTACTGTATAGGAATGAAGGGTTTGTTTTATGGGGTTAAAATGCTCAACTTGAAAAAGAATATTAATGCAAAGTTGTATCTTCCTCCAGGATTTATACGGAAGATCTCATGAATGCAATTAATCTGTTGAAGAAGGTGAAGCGTTTTTTTTTTGGCCTCTGGGCCTCTCTGTTTGCCGCCCCACCCACAAGCATGAGTGATAAAGAGGCTCTGGAAATACTCATGCAAAATACAAATACATATGCCAGAGTTAAACGTGAGCGCGCCGCTAATGAGTTTATACACTTGAGGGAGGTGCTGGTTAAAAGGATGTCACTCTCCTCATTTTATCGCCATCCGGCCTCACCTTTAACAAAAGCCCACATTCCAGCTCTGTAATGAGGACACGAGTGGCACTTAAGCTGCAGAAAAATAACCATCAGAAATTTGTGTTTTTTTTGCAGAGGGAGACTTAGACAAGAAGCTGGGTATTATGGAGAAACAAAGCAAAAAGACAAGGCTTGGGGGAGGAAGAGACCTACGATTGAAGGAACAAAAGGAGCAGAGGGAATGTTTGTCTCTGGAGTTTAATGGGGTCAGTTCATTATGCTTTGCAGGAAAGAATGTTAATTTGCATTTTTGAAGTGAAACGTAACAAGGGTTGGAAACACAGACTGAAAACACATTGACTGAAACACATGTCCTATTAGAGCAGCACTCTGAGACATTTCATTTCTTTTGATAGCGCCAGCGCGCCAAGGTGGAGCCATTATTGGTTTGACTTTGTTCCTCTGACACGCGGGATAATTGAGAATAGGGCAATTAAACAAGATTTAATATTAGAAACAAGCACTTTCTAATCTGGTTGACAGGCTGTCTGTCACCCCTGGACTGCACTAACAAGACTTACAACCACATCACGGGTGGCTCTTGAGTGACCCATACTGTAAATATGACATTAGGGTTACAGTGGGGGTTTATGCATTTTGAATGAGAGCCAAATATCAAGAGGAAGGCTGGAACTGTCAATAAAAAGGTTTGTTGCTCGACACCCTCTCTAAATTTAAAGGTTTACAATTTGATTGACTATCTCTCTTTTTATAATCTTTAATGAGATGATGTTGAATAACATCTGATAATGTCCATGTAGCTATTAAAGATAATAGAGCTGCATGAATCAATGAGAAGGCAGTAATGGACAGGGCCATTGATACAAGAGTAAATAGGTTTGTAAAGTCAAAATAAACAGCTATTTTTTTACTAGTTTCATACTTAACTTGCAATTCATAAATATGGTCAGCTGCAACTGTAGGGAATCTTTTTATTAATGGGTAATTAATCCACTGTCTTGTTCTTAATTAATTTAATGACTTGTTCTAAAAGAAATTGAGGCATCTGGTGACTGTATGACCATATCAGGGATTTCAGCCACCCTCTCCTTATTAGGGGTGCAGCGGATCACGGTTCAGATCGGAGGGCAGTTTTAAGTCAAGGATGAAGTGTTTTGCTTCGTTCATTCATGCCTGTGGCGCCATTTGCCTCTTGCTTGCTCTGTTTCTTCCTCTCGCACGCTATTGTCCATAAAGAATTTACTGCCCACACAGAAAAGCCAGACGTCATAGTTTCAGCTACAGCTGTGTGCGTAGCTGCGAGTGGCAGTCAATGCAGTTCTCACACACCCAGGAACTTCTCTTTTTACTCTCTGGTCTGTGGAGCTGTCACTCGGGCTCTGTTCCATTTGAGAGTGAACGGCATGCAGAAAAAAATCGGTATATTTAAAGCCCAAATGCTCCCATATGTGATGCAAATGATGGAGACAATTCTTCCTCTGCTTCAGTAGCTATGTCGTTCACTGTCAGTCATGTGGATCACAGATCAACCATGGTCCTTAACACCACTACTAAATATCTTTTGAAATCAAGAAATCTAATTATTTTTTATTTTTACATTATAATTTCCCAGGTTTTAAAGTGGCACAAGCCTCTGGGAAACGTCCTCTGGCACAGAGCTCACTAATGGCAACTGTACAGCATGAAACCAAAGGAAATACATTGGTCTCTTACAGGAAATGTCCTCCTGATGAAAATATTGAAGAAAATCATCCTCTGGCTCTTTTATTATTAGTCCCGATCATAATTGTAACCATAAATACAACCCTAACCCTAACCTTGCCAACAGGTAGGAAGGAATGACTTACACATGCGTCAGTGAAATAAATTAGATTTCATTGTTCTTTTTATCTGGGTTGAATCACTTTAATTACTTTTGAATTTGTATCCAACAAATCCTACGTCTGTGAAATGAAAAGTAGGACGATCAGGAAAAACTACGTGCGTTAGCCAACTGATCTATATTGCTTTTGAAATTGGTGTGAGCCGAGCACAGCAAAGGAAGACTCCTGCTCCTTTCCCCTTGCAGCCGTTCAGCTCAGCTTAAGCTCCCTGGACATCTCTAAATGCTATATCTAATTTGAAGCATCAGAGCCAAGATGGAGCCAGCTTAGCAACAGTTGTGGCTGTGTAACAACACTGGGGGGCTCAGCGGAGGGCCGGCTTGCCAGTGATTTATTAGACCATATTGCAGGTCCTCCTGGAGTAACAGGCTGAGGGAAATGAAAGGCTCTGACCCCTGCTTGCTTCGGGCTCTCTGGCCGAGTTGGTACAGGTGGCCGGTGTGTGTGTGTGTGCGTGTGGTAAACTCTTCGCTGTTACAAGAACATTTTGATCACTGTCAGGTTTCCTTTCATTGCTTAAACAAGGTTTTTTCTGACGTATTTTTTGACTGCAGTAAACAGGTTTTCGAAGTAAAAGGTTTAACCTCCCTGAGCTTGCGGTGCTCGACAACCAGCACCCATTTCCCTGCTCCGTGACGGAAAACCTGAAGGAGAGATTAGACTGTTTTTTGGAGACCAGCAGATGGAGGGAGGGAGGAAGGGGGAGGCAGACGGGGGTGAAACGGGGGAAGGGCATACAGCACAGTAAGTAAGAGTCGAGAAAATATGGAGAGTGGAGATGATTAGTGAGGGATATCAGTGGAGAGGTGCTGCAGAGGAATGATGTCAGAGACGATGAGCCTGATCCCTTCTGATCACACGGATGATTGCTGGGATTCACACATTTCACGACCAGTTTCATGACAGAGCTTCAAGGCTTCTGACGCTGTCTTTAACCTCCTTTTCTCACTTTGTTATTCTCTGTGCTTCTCTCTCTCTCTCTCTCTCTGAGCAGCCAGGAAAACCTGCGCCCCTGCAGAGTTCGCCTGTTTAAATGGCCAGTGCGTCCCAGGACGCTGGCGCTGCGACGGGGAACCAGAGTGTCCCGACGGCTCTGATGAGGCAGAGGAGACCTGCAGTAAGTGAAACCATTCAGCTTGATTTAAAGTTTTTCAATACAGTTTGAGCTTGAGGAAAACGAAAAACACTGTAAACAAGCCAAAGTCAGATAATCAAAATCAGTGATTCTCAAGCATAGGGGCCTGAAAGATGAAGACGACTATCTCCAGCAAGGAGGTTGTGTTTTCACACTTTTTCTGTTTATTTGTTGGTTTGTTTTTTTGTTTGTCAGCAGAGTTACGTAAAAAGTACCTGCGCAAATTTCGACAAAACTTGGTGGAAGAATGGGGCATGGGCCCAGAAAGAACCAATTACATTTTGGCGTGGGTACTCATTTTCTTTAACATTGTGAGATTCATGAATCTTCTTGAAAATAGTATTTAGAGGCCTGTTCTAGTCTGACCTGTTATTTGATCTTCACAT
Organism: Hippoglossus hippoglossus; assembly: GCF_009819705.1. NCBI lineage: Eukaryota > Metazoa > Chordata > Actinopteri > Pleuronectiformes > Pleuronectidae > Hippoglossus > Hippoglossus hippoglossus. Next base: position 8,144,203 of record NC_047167.1, on the reverse strand, counting down.
TTGGCTTATTTTTCCCCATTTAGTTTTACAGGTAGTAGTTTTGTTTAGACTATCACCCACTTTGTAGAATCAAATGGCAATCCAAATAAAGAATGCCGGGAGAGGAACAAAATTGGCCCACCTAAAATTAGGTTTATTTTTCAGTCTTTTCTCCAATCTTTGCTTATTAAAAATCTCTTCAGGCTTCAAACATAATTGGATGAACATTCAGATAAATAAATATCACTGCATATGTGATGAAATGCCAGTGGATAAGTGGTTCCTAGTAAATGTTGCATTGCATCAAGAGGTTGCAAGCGAGAAAAACAAATGCAAGGCAGTTTATTTGGTGGTAAAACCGACAGTGAGTGCACTCATACTACAGTTATACTCCAATTTTGCACGGGAAAAAGTACTGTCGGTCAAAGTTGATTTTATCAAGGTGTTTGAATATAGATTTTCAAGTTTCTTCAATCTTAAACCTATGTTTAACTGACTGGCAACCAACTCAGGTTCAGGGCTTTTTAGTGACATCGCTGCATTAACAGATCTCAGCAATGAAACTGCTGAAAACGATGTTGTTACTAATAGAAATCAGGGACAACTGGGCTACAACAATCTCTTCTAAGAGGCACATTAGAATCTGCTGTTACAGTCAATCAGTTTCTTCAAGAAAAGAAACCGTAGAAGCTACGGCTGAATAATTACATTGGCATTGTGCGTGCAGCATCTGGATATGCAGCTGCAACTTCATGTCAGTCGTTCCAGACCGGATTTAATTTGACTTTCCCAGAAGAGTCAGGTTCAGGTTGCTAATTCCCCTTGTTATCTCTGCCCTGGCGGCAGTTCAGCCACCTCGCCTGCCTCCACTAGCCCACACACTTCAATACTCAATGGTGTCTGATGGTGAACGCAAGAAATACCTTGATTGCTTCTCTGCCAAGCTGTTAGAGCAGAGCGTCTCTGGCTGCCTCTCTTATAGCCGGTGCCAGTCGAGTGCTCCCACACACAGGCCCTGATGGGGGTTATGCAAGTTGACGTTTCCTCAACCAGGCAGGGACCGATGAGTGGGTGCCTTGAACTATAACTATACTGTATATCAGACACAGCTCAAAGCAACGCACAGAAATACAGCCGCTGGAATCTGTTTCGCTGAACATGTGTTTCAACCCTGGGTCTTCGTCTGACAAACGCTGATAACACAGTATCTGGTATCATACAGCACTCCGGGAGTTTAGGATTTTAAATGTAGCGCGGTGTTCTGCTCAAATGAACTGAGGCCTTCAGCCCAACCTGCTGAGTGCGGCAGCAGCAGATGTTTAGATTTCGACTCCGAGACCTGAGTTTGTCTTTCAGAGTGAATTCTTTTTCATGTTTAAAAATCCTGCGGAGATGTAACTGCACCGTCGCGCCCGCTGAGACTGTTCCACTGCAGGGAGAAGAGGCGCAGATAACAGGCGCTTATATCTCATCCTTGCAAATGTCAGAGCTAATTTTTATAGTCGGAACTAGATTTGGAATGTAAAAGAAATATCCAAACACTGCTGCCAAATTGAGTTAAGCGACACAGTTTCGATTTTATTTTTAAAGGATCGGGAAATGTTTTTTCGTTTTCTCAAAAAGCTTTTTACAATGATTGATGATCCAACAGCTTTTGTACCAGAAAGTGAACAGTTTGGGTTATTTCTCTTCTTCTTTCTGCTCCTCAAGGGGTGAAACAAAGAGGATGTCATGTACTTCAATGCACCACAGCAACATTTGAATCAAATCTGATGGCGCTCGGTGGGTTGTCTCACCACTTTCATGCAAATCTGATCAAACCACACCTACACACTCCTGACCATAGACTGTATATAAAGATGAACGACAAGTCTGCACTTCCTCCTGCTGTTTAGAACTCACGTCAGTTGGAGCCAGAGTCTGTGTAGTTGTGATCGTGGTGTAGAGCTGCGGTATTGAGGTCCTGCCGCGCTCGACCAATCACAAGTCAGTCTCAGCTTGTCAATCATGACATTTTCACCTTATTCTTACACCTAAACACAAGTAATTAAAACCATCTTGAAAAAATAATACTTGAAGAAACATTCTTTTGATAGGAACTATCTTAAATAACAGGAACTGTCTTTTACGACAGGGTTTAGGACCTATACTGCAGCCAGCCACCAGGGGGCAATCAAGAGGGATGTAGGCTATCTTTTTATACAGTCCAATGTATAATATGTACAATATGACTTACAGAGGGACTTACAAGAAAAGTTCACGAGAACGATTCAACAATGATGTTTGTACATGTACAGTAAAAGAACATGTTGAATGATGTAGCCTGTTTTAGAGCTGTATCTTGCTTCCATCCACAGTGTCCTTTTTTTAAACTTTAAAGTCTTTTCAAAGTTATCGTGGGAAGGAATTAAAATGCGTCCAGCTGAGCAGGAAATGAATCAAGAATCAAAAGCCAAATGAATCTTTCAGAGGATATTCATTCCACGTTTGTCACATTTTATTGACTGCGGATGTGTGGGTCGGTTCGATGAATAATGCAGCAGCCCCACCACCAGGCAAAGCTTCTAATGTCACCCCCAGAAAGTTAGGGCTAAGGAGGGAGACATGAAGGGACCTCTGAAGGATAACAAGTTCATATTGGAAATCCAATTAAAGATAAATGAAGGAGGGATTCATCTCTTGGCTGCAGAATAAAGAGAGAGAGAGAGAGAGATCTGGGCTGAGGAGAGATTCATTTATATGGAAATCCCCTTTGCATTCACGTGATGTAATGTAAAAATTACACCAACACCTAAAACACCAACTGTGAAAAATCCTGCTGGGGTTTTTGTTCTGCTCTGCAAACAGAAATTCAGCTCACTTTGAAACAGGTTGGGAGAAATATGGTGGCTGGTGTTGTAATGAAAGATCATTATTAGGCAGAGAATCCTTTATTTTTTGCGCTGTTGGCAGAATGCAAACATTAATGTCCTCTTCCTCCTTAAATGGATAGTTCACTGAACATTTTTAATTCACTCATCTACTCACCATTATGCCAATGGACGGGTGATTGAAACTTTTGAGTGCACAAAATACTTTTAGAAGTAAATAGGAAAACATAAAATGCCTCCATACTGCTCCTGTGGTGTCATCCAAGTGTCCGTAAGCTCTGACGTTCAAATTCAACTCGAAACGGCGTCATTTACACCGTGTTTTTAGCCTAAATGTCCGCTACCGGAAGTAGTGATGCTAGCGGAAGTAGCAATGCTGCCACCTAAGGGCGAGAGCTTGTGTGCACACCGCAGTGCGTGCGAACGTGAACGCAGCTCCAGAGGAGGATCAGAGCACATTCAGGCTTAAAACACAGTGTAAATGACGCCGTTTCGAGTTGAATTTGAATATCTGAGCTTATGGACACTTGGAGGACACAACACAAGAGTTTTTTTTTTCTATTGTATTTTTTCACGTTAGAAAAACTGTCCCCAGTTGGATGCTTTTTACCCCTGAAACTCCAAAAGTGTTTTCTGGGCTCAAACCCTTCACCCACTCCTCCATCATTGGCACAGTTTTGAGTAGAAAATTAGTTAATTTTATTTTTCTGTGAACTATCCCTGATAAGTAATCCCTGCCAGTCCTCCTCACCCTGCAGCATGAATCCCACCTGATGATTAGTTCTGATACAATTGTTCCTTCCTTATACTGATTCCGATACCTGGACTTTGTTTATCAACAGATATCGAGTGATAATCCAATACCAGTGCATATAAAAACACAACAATTTATTTTACGTATTTAGATAACTTGCTCCTAACCCAGTATGGAAATGATGATTGCTAGCATTGTTGTTTGGCCTGGCTCAGGTTAAACCCTTTGAAAAACAAATACATACTGAGAATGAATACCATAGAACTTATTTTACTATCTGGTTACAGGGTTATAACTGAAAATACATAAATGAAGAATGCACAACAGTTAATTCCTTTTAAATAAGCTGTTGCATTAGGCACCACTTGTGCCACCCCTCAAAACTGAAGTCATGCATACGGTACAAGTCACCGTTTCACTTGTTGGACTCTCCAGTGTGATGTATTTCCATATTACATTTTAGTCAGCTCTGTTCAATGCTACACTACAGGAAATAACTTCTTCTTCACCGTTCTAAAGACAGTACCCTTCTTACCTGTGGCAGTACTGAAGAGCCGCTGGTTTGGAGCAGCAAAGAAAGAGTGATTTCTGGGGAAAAGAAAGTAGCAGTTTTACCTGGGTGAAATTGATATATTTTAAGACGTGGTATCGGTTCGGTACACGCCCAACCCAACATTGTTGGCAGTATTGGAGGCATTTCCAGTTTGTTCTCAGAACACCTCTACTTGACTCCAACCAGAATCTTCTCGTTGGTTAGTGCTACAGCAAAGACATCAGGAAACACCTTTTGAAGGGGAAAAATAATTCGTCATAAGATATACACGCAAATCAGAGTTGAGCTTTATAGTCCCAAGGGCGTCGGTAACTCGGGGGACCCCAGTGATCCACTAGTTGGATAGGTCACGCGTAATTTTAGGCTGTATCGGAGGCATTTTCGATGGTGGTATCGGTATCTCTAGAAATGCAGTGGCCGGTATTTTAATGAACGACGGAGAGTGATCATTTACTGGCTGCGCTTATGGCAGAACACATTTATTCCTGCCCTCATTCCTCCTTCCTCCTGAAAGTCAAACTTTAACACAAGCAGTCCCCCCCACCCTGAAGGATGGATCCCTCCCGATGATGCGTCCAGAAGAGAAGTGTCACACCGATGCCCAATCCTGAACAGAGGGAGCGTTAATGAGATCCACTTCATCACAGCTGCCTTTCTGTTTGAGTGGATGCAACTGTGCCGTGATCACATTGAGGAGAAAAGAGAAGGAGAGAAAAGACTCAAGGATGGACCTTGTGGGAATAAACAGGCAACAGCAACCAACCTCCTCTGATCGTGTGTCTCATTAACGTCTTTTCACTGGAAGATTCCCTGTCTGTGGCGGCGCCTCGTTAAGATTACACAACCGTAATGAGAACTGTACATCTGTCAGCGAGCACCTCTTGATGTGCTGCATTTTTCACATTAGACTGAAGACGAAAAACGCCTGAAACCCCCCACCCCCCCACCTCTGACATGAAAATGTAGCATTAACACGTCGCTCTACACCCCCCCCAATCCCGTGCAACACTTCACTTTGAAATCAAAAGCTACCGAGCTTCACATTCATCTGTTAAACTTCGCTAAAGTGGAGCTGGTTTTTTGCCACGTTTAACGACAAAGCGGAGGGCGGGAATTTCACGCACCCCCGCGTCCAATCTTCAACGTGACGCTTTGGCGATGAGCTTGCCTTTATGTGAACGGCTGCAACCGGTGAGCGCACGGCTGTTTTCCACGGGGCTAATTACATATAGCGCGGCACATGCACCTTAATGCATCATGCTCCAGTTATGCTAAAGCCCGATAAGCCGCGCTGTCGTCTCTCACGTGCAGAAAACCCCTCGTCTTGTGTTTAATTTAATTTGGCCCCCTCCCTACAGCTCTCCTCTACTGTCTGTCTATTTCAGTCTCACGTGCACAAAAGTAACAGCACACACACACACACACACACACACACACACACACACACACACACACAGAGTTGACACACACTCAGTTAAGGCACTTTGGACCCGGGTGCTGCAGACATCTGTGCCACAATCATTCTGGCTCACTGCGTGGATTCTCGATTACACGCTGGAGTAGCGTTACACCATCGCATTAAGAATTCAGATTTGGGCCACACTGAGCGAGTTACTTGCGTGCGCTGAAAAATGAATGAGTCGTCGGAGGAACATGTGAAGTGCCGGGGCTCATAGTTTTTGTATCAGATTAATGTGTAATCAAGGAGGAAGTGGGCCACCGCATCCAGCTGTGCAGCAGCAGCTCCTCCGCTCTCCCCGGCCGGAGCGGTGACATTTCCACGCCGCTCCTGTAGTTGCCGAAATCAACTTTTAGTAAGGGTTATATAGAGAGGGGGTGAACGTTCGCTGCCTGACTCCTCCTGGCCAATTTTGCTGAGTGCGGCTCAGTTCTGCTCGTCAGTCGGAGCTCTGTGAAGTCTTCTCTCGGAGTTGACAAGCGTGAGGTAACTTCACAGTGTTTCTTCCTCCCGGAGAAGTCGTTCATTATATGAGGACATAACCCCCCCCGAATACTTGGAAAAATATGAATTATTCAAACAGATGGAAGTCTTCTTTTCAAACCCACCATATTGTGCCTTTGGTTTGCGCTTCTAAGTGTCGTGTAATTTGCGGAGGGGTTATAGATATATCAGTGAACGGGGTTTGATGAAAACTTCTATAAAACTATTTGTAGATATTGAGCTTCAAACCCCTTTGAGCTTCTCTCTGGGAGTTAATACAAGAGCCTCACTTTTTGTACTGACTTTATAATGGGAACATTTCCATTGTAAAGGTGTTTTCGTTTCCTTTGTGAAGATGTTTATGTCACACACACACCACTGGGCTACACTGATGCGATGTGATGTTCATTGTTTAGTGTCATGAGAATATTTTAGGAGTACATATCCTTCACTCTGCTAATTATGTTGATTTTCTGTTGCCCGTCGTCTCTGTCTCCGCCACTGATTTTTGTTTACATAGTAAATTGTTGATGTGTCACAGAAGTAGGTTTAATATGTTGGTAAACTCAGAACTAAAGCTGGGGAGAATTCCATCAGTGGCAGAGCCTGACAGCGCCGGTGCCTTGAGGTTAATACTGTTATTGTAGCGTTCATACGTGGAAACGGGGGCAATTCTCATGCATTGAACTTCAGTTGGTTACGCTGTCTGCAAAAAAAAGAAATTGGAGTGGGATTGTGATCCCAAGACAAAGTCAGGCTGCCAACTCAGCTCAGGTTTAAAGTTCAGTTTGACCACAGCAGTGTTATCAGTTCATTGTTATAAAACTGAGTCAGAAAAATGAGCAAGATGTGATGATATTTTTGCTTTTTTCACTTAAAACAGTCTTTTCCTCTACATTTGTTCATGGAAACAAACATTGTATGTTACCGTAAGTAGTCGTTAAAGCAATAAACCCCAAGAGTGGTTTACAGTGAATTCAGAACAGCTCATGGGAGTTCAGACCAGAACTATTTACTGAGGTGGAGTACAGTTATGCAAGAATGACAGTGACTGTCACAGGATGGCAGGACGGCATCTAACAATATCATTATCAGCTAATGTGATTTTTGTCACAGATTAAATGGATTGGACTGTATTTATACAGCGCTTCTCCAGTCTTATCGACCACTCAAAGCACTTTACTGTTCATTCACACGCACATTGAAACGTGGCTTCTATGCACAGTGCTTTTTCTATTACACCATTCATGAAGTGTCAGGAGCAATTTGGGGTTCAGCATTTTGTTCTAATGCAGCCTGGAGGCACAGAGGATAGAATCACCAACCTACTGGTTAGGGGATCCCTCTCTCTACCCTCCTGAGCCGCAGCTGTAGATTAATCATAAAGTCTTCAGCGATGTCTAGAAATGATAAAAAAATATGAAGAACAGGCTCCTAAAGCCAAATAAATGGGCCTGATGTTATAATTATGTTTTGTTAATGATGCAAGCATTTTTCTATTATGCGCACATAGGGCTAATAAATCATCTAGGCCTCATCATTTTATCTTTTTTTTTGTTTTCCAAAATATTTGCTGATTTATTTAGTGAATTGACAAATGACTTACTTGAAAAATTGCAGACATTACAGTCTGAACAAAAATTTGACAATTAGTTATGATTTATAATAAGGGGGGTGTCATCGTGCCTCAGTGCTGAAGACTCTTGTCTAACGGCAAGAAAGTCGTGCACTTAAGTTTGCATATTTAGCTGCTCTGAACTGGCCCTCGGCAGTTGACTGTGAACGGTTGTCCGTACGTGTTAGCCCTGTGATGACTGCACCCATCATCTGTGCGTCGCCGGAATTTTGAAACAAAAGTCGCGCTGAGGGAGGACCAGCAACATCACTCGGTAATAAAGAGACGTTCATGCCACAGTACATAACCTGCTAATGCACTTTGCTTAAAAATAACAATCTCCCATCTTGTAGTTTGCAACCAGCAAGCGTGTTCTTGGCCGTAGCGCATGTATAATTCAGAGAGGAGGACACAGCCACGCTAACACAGTTTAATGAAGCAACGAATGTGACTGTGACTCATGTGACTGTGAGTGTCTCGTCCTTTTTTAGATCTGAGGTGGTTGTTACCAATGCGAAGCCAGACATAGACAGGTGTAGTTTTTGTAGTCACTCGCCTACAGTTCTCAGACATAAAAGACTTGGCTGTGGGAAACGAGGAGCAGGGATTCTCAGAAACAGGTTTTGGAAACATGAGGATGTGTGTTTTTCTAAGTGTTTCTGAGTGGAAGCAGCTGTAGAGAGTAGTCGGGACTGTCGGGGAGCAAGAGCTGTCCTGAACTGGTTGTGGGATGAATCACCACCGCACATTATCTATAAATGGTAAATGGTAAATGGTTTTGTATTTATATAGCGCTTTTCTAGTCTTGATGACCACTCAAAGCTCTTTACAGTACAGTTTTACATTCACCCATTCACACACACATTCATACAGTGCATCTATTAGCAGCACTTTGTTGTTCTATGAGGGGCAATTCGGGGTTCAGCATCTTGCCCAAGGACACTTCGGCATGCAGATGGGGAAGACTGGGGATCGAATTGCCGACCTTCAGGTTGGAGGACGACCGCTCTACCCCTCAGCCACAGCCGCCTAAGCATTTGAAAGCGGCGAAAAGGGCATCAATTAATGAATAGGTTCCTCATTATTACTCCCACGCCATTCTGTTGTTTGTTGTTACATTTTTTATGAAGCCTCACTTCTGATCAATTTAACACATTTTTCACCACCACAGTGCTTGTTACGTATCCCTTTATCTCATCATGTGCCTCAGCGACAATCGACAAAACTGAAGGGCCTCTCCGCTCCGTCACTGAAAGCCTGGTTTTTAGGTTAAAACACTGAGCAATAACAAGGTCGCCCGCAAATGAAAAGCAAAGCTATTACACCGCTGCGCTGAGGAAACGAAGACCGCCTTGGGTCTTGTAAAAGGTGATGAGTTCTGAACAGATCTCTTGCCAAAACGCCACAGAGGAGATGCATCCTCATTTTTCACTCCGATCGTAAACAGCAGCCAGACTGTCAGTTTGTCGGTGAGTAATTGGTTTTCATTAAGTCGCCTCCTTTTCGCGAGCGAAATCCTCATCACCTTTTGTCTTTGTGAAATCTGAGATTTCGCTAAACAATAGCTGTCATTAGAGGCAGGGAGCTAACGCTGCTTGGCTGGAGTCAAGTTTGGCATCTTCCTGTGAATTTGAGAGGAACTGTTGGTTTAAGAATCGTCAGTCAGTCAGAGATCATCCTTTGCTTTGTGGATTCAGATTCTGCTCAAGTCTGCCCCCCCCCCCCCCCCCCCCCCCCGTCTTCTGTCCTTTATCTCTTCCTTCTTGGTTTGAGTGGCTTTGATTTTGCTTTGGGAGAAGAATCTGAAAGGTCGTACAGCACTTTGCATCATCATCTTTTCCTCTTTTATAGAGTTTCTTGCTCCTGGTGCACCTCCCCTCTTATGGATTCCTTTTCTTCCCCCTCCTGCTTCGCTCTCTGTGTTACCCCCTCTTTCATTTTATCCCCGTGTCTTGTTTTCTGTCAGGTCCTCTTTGGCCCTGCATTAGACTGAATTCACTCAGACAGCATCTTATTTCCACTTTCAAGGATCCCACCTACTCGCCTCTTTCATCTCTAGACATTTCTGAGAAACTGCATTTCATCTCTGACCAGCCGCTCTCTCTCTTTTGGTTTTCAGATGTTACTCAGCTGCAATCCTTCACATTGCAGCTCATCATTCCTTCTCCTTGTCTTTTTGTTTCCTCAGTTAGTTCCTTTATTGAGCTCGTTTGCTCTCCTGACAGTCGTGTCTAGAAAGAAGTCACTAATTTCTCACTGAAAAAAAGCATCACGGGGCATAATTGTCTGTCGTATGCATGAGGAACTAAACAGTGACGCAGGCACCATCAAAGGCTGCCACACGTTTGAGGGAAAAATAGCTTTCTGGTTTGAAACGATGATTTCAAAAATTCGTTACACATGAATCGGAAGAAATAAAATGCTATTTCTGTAACTCATTGTAAATTGAGAGGTCTGTCGGTTGGTCATACTAAACTATATTATAATATGAGACTTTGTTTTTCTGACTGTAACCAGGGGCACATCCAGGGGCAGATTCAGGGGGGCAACTGGCCCCTGCTAAAATCTGATTGGGCCCTGAAGTGACCCTGTTCTGTCAGTATTCCTTAAAAACACAAAAAAAGACATGCTTTGTAACAATACTAACAATAAATATCCCAATTAGTTTGAATCTTTATTTTCTTTTTTTTTGAAGAACACAATGTGCTTGAAGAAGGAACAATTTTCAAAACATATTCACTGATGCACTGCTTCTTGAAACCTACAGAGCTAACAGCAAACAAGGACTGACTTAAATGTGCACCTTACGGAATTGTGCATGGATGTTGGACATAGAATCAGCCCCCTTTGTGTAAATTGTGGCCCCTGTATGACCCCTGGTTTAGAAAACAATCTATCACTGGCTGTAACCTGATTGTAGGTAATTGGCACTTCTCAGCCAGCAGAATACAGATTTAAAATCTACCCTGAGTCCGAGCTGTTGTTTGCTGTAGGGACACCTCTGAACACTGCAGTAGCAAGTGCTTGTTTTCTTTTTTTGTCCGCGGGGTCAGGGCCTGGCTGCCTCAGCCATTCTCAGATCGTGATCTCCCCAGGCACCAGCTGCCTCTCCGTCCTTCTCCCCCACATCCCTTCTGTCACCCCCCCTTCCTGCAGGGTCAGTAGAATACCAAATGAAGGCGGTTGAAAAATACATCTTCCTTAAGAGCTGGTGTTTAATGGTGGTTACCTGTTGGTGCCTGGTTACCTCACTTATCTACCAGGAGGATACATTGGTTTGTATTGATTCTGAGTCAATAGATCAGACCTGGACTTATTTCACCTTGCCAGCACATTACACCTTAAATGATAATGTATTATTTTCTGTTGTATATACTATATTATACTGTATTTATACATATTTTCTTATAGCTTCTTTTTATTTGTTGTATGGTAATGCACATATTTTATTTACACATTCTTAACATTATATCTTTACTTCATATTTCTAGTTATTGTTTTGGTCTTGGTCTGTATATTTCTATTCTTGTGACTGGAACAAATCACCTTCAGATTTTGATACTGATTAGTATATGACCGTATGGACGATGAGTAACAGCAAAAAGCAGTAGAAGACTGGCCGAGACAGTGCTGTCACACCACTCCTCCTCTCACTACACTGGTCACAGTCAAACTCGACTCTCCTGGCCAACCACTGCGCTCCGTTGCCTCCGTGCTGTCACTTCCTTAAGCCGCTGATCTTTGACTGAGATGAGTGACAGGACTCGTCTCTGTTTTGGCTTCACAGTGGTGGAAATAATTCCCCAGTGAAGTCACTGCACATCTCCTGCTGCAGAGTGAACACCCATCTTTTTTCATGCTGCACCTTGAAGCCCCAGGCTAGAGCTTCTATTTCATTTCTTTTGAACAAAGAACTAAAAGTCATTTTGGATAAAGTGTATGGGTAAGACATTCTGAGTGATGTTCTAGCAGTTAAAACAGTTATCCTGACAGCAGGCAGCTGAGGACCTTTGTTGTTTGTAAATTGCATATTGGTCAGAAATCCAAATTAATATGAACCAATATATAATTATCCGATTTTTACTATCTCAAATTCTGTGATGGTATTGATACTCAAAATCAAAGTTACACTATAAAGTACACAAAAATAAAATAAAATTGTTTTGTTGTTTTTACTTAGAAGTAAAAGTTCTTGTACTCGTTATACTCTAAGTGATGTTCTCACTGCATACCACAGAAGATACATCTACATTATAAATTAAGTAAACAGATGCACGTGAAAACCTTTTCCACTCATTATGAAAACATGACAATTAAGGCTAAAATGATCCCTGCAATTTACAATGACTCTGTAATTGTCATGGAATATATACAGTAGTTCATTTAATAATTAAAGCCTATTGCACATTGTATTTACATTAGCAATGAAGGAATTCAATTTTAGCCTAAGTGCAGCTTTCTAATTAATCTGTTTCCATGTGAACAGATGTGCTTTGGCTTGGTAGATGTACTTCATGTCTTTTCCAATTATCCACTATACAGTTTACACTAACATCAGATATTCTGTTCTAACCTCATAAGTGATTTTCATTACGGAGATTGCTCCCATTGTTTGTCAGCCGAGACGAAGCTGTGCGCTGAGTCCATAGAAAAAAGAAAACACGACTGTCAGAAGGTTTATAAAGTTCATGTTGATAAGCAGCTGGAAAGTGTGGTCACATGAAAACTGCTGCAGACGGCCGGCTGTTTGTGGAAAGATAAGGGAGTAGCTCGATTAAAATATATATGCTATATGAATTAGAAACAGCATAGTGAATAAATATGATCCATGTGAAGTCAGCTGTAAATTAAACACTACATGTTGTAGCTAGCAAGCATAAAAGCTAATGCTACAGGTAAAATTAGCTAAAACTGGTTTCAAAGGATTGTTCAAGGTAGCATAATGGCTGAATATAAATAAAAAAGGTTATAGCTACAGGGGATGTAATAAATGGCGAAATGGCTAAGAGCTCCTAGATTAATTGTTGCAATCAGAGACTGTGTATAGAGATGGAGAACACGTCTCCACTATTTCACATTTTAGAAAAATGAAGCTAAAATATCCTGGATGCAAATGCTGCCGTCTGTGCAGTAGTGATTATGTTAGAGAGCTGTGGTGTCAAGATTATTTGGCTCTCGTACATCTTTATATACAGCCTGGGATTGACATAGTTCCGTTAAATTCAGGGATTAAAAAAATTAGCTCAGTACTCCAGAGGATAAACAGGTTGAAATATTAAAAGGTGAAATAACCAAAAGTATTAATAAATATAGTTGAACCATAAGTCTGCAGCTCCAAGTTCTACTTCTACTACTGAGCTGCATAGTGTTAAATAACTAAATCAAATTTCAAATAGCTTAAAATATGCAACTCATTTGGAACATGGGTCGTCGATGAAGGGGTATTTGAGTTCATCTGACAGTACTGAGGTGTGTGCTGCGATTGGGGCCATTGTTCTTAAATATCATATGAAATTGAAATAATCAAAGACCGAAATGTTTTGCCATGTAGTTTTACCCTTTGGTTTCAGTCTGCGAGGTTCAAGGCTGCACTGTAAGCAGAGATGTATAATTAACAACATGCCTCATATGAAACAAATCTGGATCAAACCCGCTCTGTGCCAACTACAGCAGATTGGCAGGAAAAGAGAGAGGTGTGTGTGTGTGTGTGTGTGTGTACGTACGTGCGCGGGGGCGTCTTTTGCTCTTCAGCCAACTGTGCATTTACTGTAGTTTATGATCTTTCTGCATGTCTCTTTAGAGGCGGCCCAGACAGTAAAATCAATTGGCCAGACTGGTGGAGATTTGGACGAGTTTTAACAGCATCGTGGGGGCGACAGGAAACCAGATCCGGTGGTGTCTTGTAGTTGTTTTTGTTGCAGCCTTTATGGGACCATAAAAACCTGTGCAGTAATCTCCCTATCTCTTTTATCTCTACCCACAGGCAAACAGACGTGCCCTCCGGAGAAATTTGACTGTGGAGGATCCACCAACAAGTGTGTCTCGTTGTCATGGAGATGTGACGGGGAGAAGGACTGCGAGAACGGGGCGGACGAGGAGGACTGCGCTTCTGGTGAGTTTGTTGTCGCGGAAATGGAGGAAAATACATGAACCGTTGTTTATTCCAGCTGTATGTTTTTATTTCAAATGGTGGCAGGGACTGATAGGGAATGACTTGACGATGCTTGAAGTCAGCAAGAGAAATCACAATGCTTCCTTTTTTGTATTTTAGAGGGTTTCATCCTTTTCTGAACTCACTTATCATCCAGGGGCTTAAGACTTTAAAGCACAGTAGGGAACACTCCATATAATTAGAGGGATTTGAAGTAAGTTTTGATTTAAGCCAACTGCACTCAAAAAAAAAAAGGTTCACTTTGATGTGGAATGTTTTTTTTTTTGTAGGAGAATATCAGATATCTGCAGCTTTCTGGTGATGTTTGGATTTTGCTGCGGTCACATTTTGAACCTTGACTCGTTCGACTTCCCGCTGCAGGGTCCTCAGAAACCATCGAAAAAATGACATCACCTCCTTACACAGCCAATCAGACAACTCAACCGTGCGGCTGCCTCCACCCCTTCAACCCCTGCAGGGACTATTCTTGCCCTACTTCTGAAGCGCCGTGAAAAATTGGCTCCTTCTTTTTCTCTCTCTCCCTTGCCTCTGCACATCAAGAAAAATTGATTGAGGGAACAGAGCGGGAGGAGGTGTGGTGTTGAGACTTTGAAGATTGTGCAAAAATGGCACGTGGTGGCAAATGCACAGGAGGAGACGGGGGAAAAAAGCCATCTCCCTATTATCCTTTATAAATGATGTTCTTTTATTCCAGGGATCTGCTCCCTTTTCAGTTATTGGTGTGTGGGCGAGCGGTATCCATGCAATTCATGTTATTTTTTAAAGAATCTAGTCTATTTACATTTTGTATTTAGAGAGGAAACCAAATGAGTTTGTCATGAAATTAAAACATCAATCAGAGAAATGATCTTCTAGAATAGATATTTACCATCTTCTCCTTGAAAGATTAAGAGCTTTTGCATTCATTGTGCTGTAAAGATATTTTTTGTCACATCAGCCTGGAAGTGGCCTGTCAGTGACTCCGCGTCTCAATGTGGCCCCACACGCTCATGCCCGGCCAAGTGGTAGTGATTCCATCGACTTTAGATCTAATGCCTTCTTAGCTCAAATGGCTCTTCACAGCGCTGTCCATTGAGACCTAGTCTAGCCTGTGCTAATCCTTTTTTCATTCTAATGTCTGTATTGATGCGGCGGTCTTAAGCTTCTCAGTGGCGACACGAGGGCGGGCAGCAGGCCGATAGCCACCCAGGCAAAGGCCACAATCCCTCCCGATGTAAAGTCTGTTCGGCGTGACCGGCAGGAAGAGGCTGACTCAATCACCAGCGAAGGGCTGGATCGCAAATTCCGTTAAGTGCTGCACAGGCCAGTTTATGTGAGAACTGATTGGGCCCAATGCCAGGATGAAAGATCATGTTTAAATCAAGGGCAAGAAGCTTTTTTTTTACCACAGATCAGTCTAGGTACCAAGCAGCGAGTCTTAAATTGTTGTTTGTGGTTCCGCCCAATAACATAAAGAATGAAAAAATAAGGGGTAATAAATCTATATACTAAATTCGTCCTGCCACAGTTTCATAATGATACAAACCTTTTTTTACCCAACATCAATAATCTCTGATTTAAGGCTTACAAAATCCTTTTGAGTTATTTTGCACACACAAACAAAAACAACGATATTCATATTGCAAACTTTTGAAACAAGCAACTAAAATTGAATGCTAAGTGTCATGATAATGCAAATGTACTGAGATATTTGCGATGTGTGCAAAAAGAGCATAACACATTCACATTGACAGCAGAGGTTTACAATGATTTACTCACCCTGCCTTATAAAATAATGTTTCAAATGCCTAAACCTAAGCAGCCTTCACCGTATCAGCCACTGAAAGAACAGTAAAAATATATTGAACATTTGAATCATTGTCCCTGAGCATAATCAATGCTGTGCAGTTGTGTCAAATCAGCATCCTCAGCAGTGAGCTTGTTGATAATTTGCAAATTGACTGCGTTTATAGCTTTTCTAGTCCTGACGACCCCTCAGAGCACTTTACACTACAAGTCACATTCACCCATTCACACATATACAGTGACTCTATATGCAACGCTTTTCTATCACACATTCAAAGTCACTTTGGCTTTCAGACTGGAGGATTCAGGGATCAAACCCCTGACCTTCTGGTTACAGGACGACCCGCTCTACCTCCTTACCAACAGCCTTGGTGAACCTATGGTAAATGAGACAGAACCTGTGTGAATTTAAGTTTAAAAGAAGTTATAGGTCACAGATTTCGAGCTGAGCTCTTAGATTACTCTTTATACTGTAGACTGTAGACTTTAGAGCTTTCACATTTACAGTCACGATAAAGGGAGGGGGTGGGGTGGGGTGGGGGGGGGGGTGGAGTGATGGAAACTACCAATTGGTTTGAGTACGTCTCAGTGTGTCGGTTCATTGCAGGCTTAGCTGCTGGCACAGGGGCAGCTGGAGAATTGACTTCAAAGCAGCATTAACTCTGCTGTATGTTTGAGGTTAGAAAGAGAAGATGAATGAATACAAATGTGTGAAATGATGCAGCGGTAGTTGCGTGAGAGTGAGAATTAAACTTTTTCATGCCCAGTAGATGTTTCTTATACATTTTGCTCAGCCGCAAACCTCAGTCTGTTCACCTGGAAATGTTATTCCGTCATGTCTGGATGCAGTTGATCTAAAATGTTGAATTAAAAAACTTTTGAAATTTAAAGTACCAGTGCAATCCCTGCAGAATCAACGTTATTCGACATAAAAATAGTGTCTCTGTCATCTTTTCAAATTTTGGTATTTAACTGCAGCAATTTTTTGGAACCAATTCATTGTCTTGTTGTGTATCTCACTGCCTCTGTGTCGTGGCATTGTGCTGTGGATACTAATTGCCAGACTCCACCTCCACCTTTCTGAATGAACGGACTTATACTGACTTATTACAAACAATCCACATATTATATTCATTGGACAGTTTTACTGACCTGGCATCCTGCACCTTTTGTGTGGACCCAAATCAAAACAAAGTTTATTCCACAAACTGTTGTGTTAAGGACACTTTCACACCTACTTGTTTTTTTGCGGATCCTCACACTGTTTTTAGTTCGAACCAAAGTAACATTTGTGAAAGGTCTATATACCAGAAGAGCTGGTCTCAGTCTGGATCAAACTGAATTAGGGTTTGGTTTGTTTGCAATGTGAAAACATTGACTTACGGGTCAATTGCAGGAAGTTGAGACAACATTAAACAGAAGAAAAAGAAGCAGAAGTGGCTCTTAGGATTTCTTGTAGTCTTTGCCTCCAACAATATAACATGTAAACAGACGTTAATTTGTTGGATTCCTAACTACATCAGTTGGTGGTAGTTATACTATAATGATATAACAGTGGCAACGTAATGAAGCAGTTCATTCATGAGCTTCTTTCAAAACAAAACTTTGAAAACTAAACTAACCTAAACTTTGAAACCTGAAAATGTCCTTAGTCCGGATCCCCTTCACTGCACCTTGTGGCATTATCTGTCCACACAATAATGGCTATACAAAATACATTAACATTTTCTTTTCAGTTGTCATTGATTTTAGCGAGTGTCACAAATCCAGTATCACAAGATTCTTTATTCGGTCCTCCTTGAGTTTGCAGTGCGTTGGTGTGCACCGACTTAAATAAAGAGACCAGCAGAGTGAAAACAACCAGATTTAAGTGTCACTGCTCCGGCAACACGAGTCTTTCTGTAGCCGTCTTCACACTCGTGCTTTTGTGGAGCACTCATAGTCTGGCTTACATCGAGCTAAACATTCAAACACGCTGTACGCTTTCACATGTGTTTAGTGTGAGCGGAGAGGAACACTGACTGAGCCGGATCGCACTCAACCCTCTCTACGCGCTGCTATTAGTAGAGTGAATAGCCCGCCGCAGACTCGGAAAAGCAAACCTTGCAGAGGCATCCTGCTAATTGAGTCACCCGCATGTTGAATTATGTATAAAGTAGAATTTAGCCCTCACCAGAGAAAGCTTCCCCTGATCAACATTACATTAAGCAGCGGCTCCAGAGAGGCTCCGCGAGAAAGTTCAACTGTGTCCTCCTCAACCCTCAGCGATGTGGGTTTTTAATGTGCACTCACTCGCTGGGCATCTCTCCCGAGGACGGCAGTCCCGCTGGGACGCACTGCGAGGCACAGCGAGCCGGTCCAGACTTGTGTGTTTACTAATAATATTCTTGTGTGGTTGTACTTTTGCTTGTTTTATTTATTCATATTTAACACTGCTTGGATAGTATTAGGCAACAAATGACTCCTTGTCTCTGTAGTGAAACCGAAGTGGCAGGTACTGCACGTCCCCAGCGATGCAGCTACACCACTGACAACATTTCCTCCTAATTTCACTCTGGTAATAGAAATCTAGACAGGTTTTCAATTTATCTAAGCGGTGGGTGTTTTGTCTTGTCTCAGTTCTCTGTCTCCTCCGCCATCGCCCACCCGCCCTCAGGTGGCCTACCTTCTCAGCCAGTAATGATATCTGAGAGGAGGATAAAAAAAACTCTCGTCACTTTGATTCCCATCTTGTCCGCAGTTATCTTCTCCTGGTTGTTAGTGCAGATGAGAGGGGGTTCTCTGCTCTGCTACAGCTGTGTTTGCTGTGTAAACGTGTGCGTGGCAGGAAAGGTCAGCCGCTGAGCTGTTTCCCTGGAGAGAGCCACTGTGACCTGTGTGAAGTGGCCGGCAGTGTGAGTGAGTGTGTGACTCTGCCTCTCTGGGTTTGTCATTTGTGGATGTTGTGTGCCTTTGTGTGTGTTTGTGTGAATGGCCCATTGACCCTGCTGCGGTGTCTGTAGCTGAACTGTCCCTGCAGTATGAATCTATGAATGTTGGAGCTGTTTTTGAGTGTGCAGATAAAGAATAAATTGGCTTTTACGCGCTTACACATGGTTGTTTAGATATTTCTGTCTGGACCAAAGTGATGGACTAAAGGCTCATTACAGCTGCCTTTGTGTACGAAAAAAAAAGCATCCTTTTTAAACGATATAACTGCAACCCTGGACTCACACGTCTGTGTTTGAGGCGTCACCAGAAACGCTGCTCATTCACTTCGAATGTGGTGACAGTATGCGTTGCCAAATTGCATTGAGGTTCCTTTGCTTCACGTTGCTCATGCTGCGTACTGCAGAAGTTGAGCAGAGTTCAACTTTGAATGCAGCAATGGAGGCACCAGCCAATCGAATCTCCTTCAAATGAACAGTCAAGCACTGGTGCTTGCCAATCGAATCCCATTAACAAGAAAAAGGAAGCAGCTGGTGAATCTGGTGTGTTAGCATTGTACTGATAGCTATTATATCACATTAGCATGAAAGCCGGCGATGTTGTGTCCCAACCACAGCATGAAACAGATTTGTCATGATGTGAACGCTACGCATTCGTTGGAGTCCAGCGTTGCTGCCCACATTTTCCCATGTTTTTTTTATAATTTGGCATGTTAAACAATACATCCACTAGAGGGCAGAGTCGAGAGTTTCTGACAACAAACATGACAACGGTGACGGAGGTTGTGATAATTTACCTGATTAGAAAGAGGCAAAAGCGGCCGCATTGTAAGCGGAATTGCTCTGTGAGGCGATTAAATACATTAGGGCAAGTGGATGGTGAATTCTGTGTTGAAATATCTTCCTCGTGTCCTACTTGTCACGCTTGAACTATTAGCTACATTGCTCCTCACGACTTCTGGTGGTACTGCTCCGTTTCGTCTGTTTCGTCCGTATCCTAAAGCGTTAAGAAGATGTGCACAAATACGGAAGAAATGAACGCAGTGTACGAACAGAAGGCTCGGTCCTTTTCCTTATGTATCTAACGTTGAGCATAAATGAGCCTTAACCAACAGAGCCATGGCCTGACTTGTGCATAGCATGGGGCTGCAGATGTTAATGCATAGAGGGGTTTTATAGCCTTACAGCAAATTTCTAATTTCTATATGTGCACATATACAGTCTGCAGTTTATTGTGCACCTGCAGTGTTTGCATACACATGTATAATGTCACCATCCTTTTTCGCACACTTCAGTATGTTGTAGATTTAATTTGAAATTGATACAGTTTGTCAATCAATCTACTCTCAATAACCCACAATGACAAAGTGAGTCGTTTTTTGACTTTATTGCAAAAATTGAAATGTCTCATAATTGTCTTCAGACCCTTAATTCAGTATTTTGCAGAGGCCTCTATGGCACCTCTCTCTCTTCTTGGGCAAGTCTCTATCAGCTTGGTACACCTGGATTTGGGCAGTTTATCCCATTCTTCCAGGCAGATACTCTGAAGCTCTGTCAGACTGGATGAGAAGTGTCTCTGAACAGCCATCTTCTGGTCCGTCCAGGTGTTCTGTGGGATTTAAATCTGGACTTTGGCTGGACTTTCCTGACAGTCAGAGACTCGTCCTCCAGCGACTCTGGTATTTTTGCGCTGAAAGTTGAACCGTGAAACTCAATCTCAGTCTCAGTCCTGGACTCTAAATCAGGTTTTCTTCAATGAACCCTCTGTATTTGGCTGCATTCATTCTTCAGTCAACCCTGACCAGTGTCATGCTTCACTGGGAAGATAGTAATGTGTCTATATCACCATAAAGGCCTGAATGATTGAGAACTGCTATAATGGCCGTCTTCGTGTCAGATTCTCTGCACAGGTCTTCTGAAGGTCTGACATCTGTATGAAGCCTCAATGCATATTCATTTAGTTGAGTTAACAATATGATCTGTAACAATTCTTCTTTACAATGTCGAAAAGTGACAATATGTTATATATATTGTTGAACTGTGCACTTACATTATCAAAAATGTTTCCAACAATGTGTTAAAGCCAGAAAAAAAATCCAGTTTTATTCATTTTGGGCATTTTGGTTGCCTTTTAACTGCGTCGTGGTGGCTTTACCCGTCTCTGCTATAACTTCCGGAGAAAACAACATGAACACACTGCTATCCAGTTAGCCAGTCGGCTGTTTATTCCTTCCACTGTTTGTAGTGGTCGTAATGGATCATTGCCGTATTCCGTGCAATGTGAATAAAACTTAACTACATTCTTTTCAGTGTTGAAGACGTCAACTCCCATGATCCCACGCTACTTCACAAGTCTTCAAACTAGGTCATTTGTTATTGTTTTGATTGAGAGACCCCCTAGTGGCTAAAGTTACGAATTATAAATTTAATTTCCTGTTCCTTTTTTTTATTAATTGACCACTGAATAACCCACTGAGTGAAATGCTGGGGCCCCACTTCCATTTATTTATCATTTAAAAGCCACTGACTTGTACCACATTGTGCACTGTGGGCTCAAGGTTTTTCAAAAAGTCTTGACATTCATTTACACGGTGCCCCCACTGGAAACCAGCCTCTCTCCAGTGTAACCAGGTCACTCGTGTACAGTGCTAATGCTCTTCTTCTTGTATAATAACGTACATGACTCTTGAATCTCGTTAATTATTTAGTGCCAAATTAAAACGGAGTGAGGGTTCGGGGCATTACAGGGACAGTAGTTACGAAACACATCAGAATCGGATGGAGTCTGTTTTAATATTAATGAATTAAAAACCCTTCACTGAACTGAATCCACAACATGGGCTTTTCGTTTCAGTTGCCTTCCCCCGTGCAAACAAGGCTGTTGGAGTAAATTAAGGCAACACTGATGTTTGCAAAGAAAAAAAAAACCATAGTGACTTTGACATATGGTATAATTATATAGGATAGTAATTAGGATGCTATGTTTTCACTAGATGAGGACATGTTAACCCAGTTTAACTCAGCATGTGGGATTACTCATGATTTTTCAGTCTATTTTATTTATTTTCTCATTTTCTTTTACGAGATGTTTTGATCCAGTTTGATTCGGAAACCACTGACTTTATTACTTTTAACTGATGGTTCAAACTGCTTTTTGTCTTTTTGTTTGTCTGTTTGATATTTAGAATAATTATCCAAAAACTACTGGACATATATCAAACTTGGTGGAAGGATGCGGTATGGTTCGGGGAAGAACCCATTCGCTTTTGGTTTGGATGCGGATCAGAGGGGAGATCCAGGAGTTTATTTTTCGCTTTCTTTAACATTGCGTGATCAGCAGTTTTTTGTTGATTTCTCAGAGAAGGACTCATTAATCTTGATGAAAAAAAATCAGGCATCTTTACGGTATAGACTGATATTTATGAGTGTTGGGCAATTTGATGTGGATCCAACTGAAAATCCCGATCTAGTGAATTTGAGATGTGGTTTCATGAGGCGACTGTTGGGCCTTGGTGGAGGAGTGCGCCCTCTGAGTGCCCTGAGTAGCCATTTAAATATTGATCCCTGTTTGGATCAATGTAAAAGTATCTGTTGCAAAATTGCTGCGTATGCACATATGGAAGGATCCGTTTTCGATGCACTATATGAATGTGTGTCTGAATGGCAATAAACGGTACTGTGAAGAGCTTTGAGTGGTCATCAAGACTAGAAAAGTGCTTTATGAATACAGACCATTTATCTTTCACATTAAACTGGTGTATGTCCCCCTGGCTGATGACTCTGGTCATGTGCAGTGAGACCACAGACTGATCGGTTAGTGACAGACAGGTATTATTTCATTCAGACCAAATTAAATGACTGGTGGTTTTTATTACAGTCCTGCGAGGGCCACAGAAACCGGCTTTTTTCCTGTCTTTTTTTTTCAGCCGACTTTATTTACTCTTGGCTATTCGGGATGTGAGGAGCATTTCATCAAATATGTTTCAGAAACAAATTAATTCATGAAAAATGTTCATCCAAAGGCGATGGTGCTGAAGTTGAACTCCTGGTGGTTTGTGTAAATGCCTAAATGTGCTTCTCCCTCTGCTGGCCTCATGTGCTGCTGTGGCCTCACAGTGGGAACCCTGACTCACTTCACAGCCTCAGTGTTTTTGGCCAGACACGAGCAAAGAGCCAGAGAAAGCTGCTTAAGGTAGAGAGAGTGAGAGAGAAGTGGATTTAGAAAAGCATGCACGTTGACTTTGAAAAGAGGAAAATGCACATAAACTTTTCTCTCCTGCTTAGGAACATTTTCATGCGGGGGGGGGGGGAGCGAGGCCAGTGCTTCTTACTGCTCTGTTTTTTTCGGGTAGAATAGCATTTAGAGTTGACTGTAACCTACAATATGTGGTTGACCTGTGTGCTAATGATGAATCACAGGTTAAAGACCTGCTGATTGCAGAGAGGTCTCTATTATATTAAGCTCCTCAGGAGACGACGTGTCTCATCATCTTCTTGTGAAACCACCGTAGTCCCCTCTCCTTCTTCTTCAGCTCCTTCTGTCTTCCCCCTGGTTATGATACCACTGTCGCATCTCAGTTAACCTGAGAATCCATTTCACTGTGTCTCTCTGTTTGAAGCTTATGTGAATTAATGACGGGGCAGAATTTCAATACATCTGACAAAAAGAGACTCAAGTTATGACCTGATTAGAGTTTGGAGGTCAAGGGTCAAAGGTCAAGGTCACTATGACTGCACATATACCTTTTAGCCATACCGCACATGTTATTGATGACAATATTTCTTACAAATGCCTAATCGGGAAAAATGTTGAGTAACGACAGAGTCAAAGGCCATTTTCCCTGTGACATCATAACGTTCTGCAAATACACTAATAATTATAGAAAGAATCATATTTGACTGTTTGTTGGATGCTGAATTGTAGCCGCACAGACATACTCAAAGATGAACTGATTTGGTGGATGAATGTCACTGACTTCACAGAATGAATGCGCTGATTATGTCTAATAGGGTAAAATGTTAAAAACCCACGACATTTCACAACCAAAAGGTCAAAAGTCAACTTTGCCGCAACACCATAAAACACCTTAACTGGTCATTATTTATTTCAAAAGGCGTTCATGTTTGTGTTTTTCTAGTAAAATGTTGAACATGTGAATATTCAGAATCTGTAGGCGAGGGACAAGACTTTGGGGCTGGAAGGCTTCTAGTTTCTGTTTCTAGTTTGAACAATCGCGTTTGAGCAGGCTTCGCTTGCCCACAGGTAAACAGTACGTGTGGAGAACCAAAGAGGTGGAACACATTGACCGGAATTTAGCGGCTATCGCCTTTTTAATTTATCTGAATTCATATGCAAATAGCTGTTAAAAGAGATCAGGAGATCAGATTGGTTTTTTTTGTAGAGAAATAGTCTCGGCTCCGATATCTGCTGTGTGTACCAAGAGGCTAATTTATCATCAGACGATAGCCAGTGAGCTACGAGATTGATTTTTGTCAAATGGTTTGTTACATTTCAGTCAGTTTTTATTTTGATTTGTTACAGGCTCTTAAGGATGGCTGGGTTACTACTCATTTTTAAAGCACAGGCCTTTAATCATATTCATTTGCTTCCACTTTAAGCTTTTAAGGGAAACGTCAAAGGCATATTGACTAAACTGTAACTTCAATGTAAAGGCTTCACTTCCCCTGCGACAGTATTAATAAGACAGTGGATGCAGACTCACAATTTCTCCTCAAACCTCTTTCTAATGTTTTTGTTCTTTCTGTTCTCGTCCTCCAGATGCCAAGGCCTGCCCCAGCGGCGAGTTCATGTGTTCCAACCGCAAGTGCTTGGCCACTGTCTATGTATGTGACGGTGACGACGACTGCGGAGACGGCAGCGACGAGCTCAAGTGCGCCTCCCCTCTCACCTGCGGGCCCAACCACCTCCGCTGCAACACCTCGGAGTGCGTGCCGCTCATGTGGAGCTGTGACGGAGACCCCGACTGCTCCGACAGCTCGGACGAGGGGCCGGAGCGCTGCGGCGGGGACGGGGCCCCGTACCTGAACAACCGCAGGGCCAACTGCACCGCCGGAGAGTTCCGCTGCGCCAACGGGGAGTGTGTGCGACTGACGTGGAAGTGCGATGGAGATCCAGACTGCAAGGACAAATCCGACGAGTCTGATTGTCGTGAGTTTGCCTTTTGTGTCTGCTCCTCATGAATCTCTCCTTGTACGGCCTTCTTCCACGAAGCCCTTTGCCTCCGTCCTTTTTGTGTTCTGCAAGAGCTTATTCATGTTTGCCATTATAACATAACTATTTTTATCCAAAAGGCTGTCCACTCCGCTCACATTGAAGCATGAAAATCGCTGCTCTGTCAGACGGAGGTTGTGGATTTATAGAATATGTGACCAGGCTGAGGGAGAGTTTAGGTACAAAAGAAAATTGAAGTGCACATGTAACCATGGTTACATGAGGAGGGTACAGCAGAATTCATCCCATATACCATCTACATACAAACTACATACTAATCCTATGCAGGTTGGAGGTGGCTGTTGATGCAATTCTCAGAGAAAGTGGAGGAACTATTTAGATTTGCAAAACATCAAATTGCAGGTGGTAGTAAAACAGCATGAGAAAGGTCCTGGAAAACCATAAAATCAAACAGGAGACAGGGAAACAGTAAAACATTAGTGTTTCAGGGCCGAGTACGGCTGAGTGGCTGAGCTGCTCGAGGTAGTGAGAGCTGAGGCAGAGCGGCGGTGGTGAGCGTGGCTGACAAATGGAAAGCAGTCGGTGATCCTGAACAAGAGAGACGAAAGGTAAATCATGCGGGCAGGAAGGTAATGAAAGACGCATCCCAAAAAGTAAGAAGACTTGTTTCAAAGAGGCTTTTAGTGTGACCACCACAAGGTTGAATGACGTTTTGGCAGATGTGTGGTGGTTGAGTTGATGATTCAGACTCGGCCTGCGTTCAGCTCAAATAAAACATCATAGAACGTTTGTTTAAATCTTTAAACAGTGGCGCTTTGAACACTGTTGTGATATGTAACTAAGGAGGAGAAAGCCATTTTTGGCATTGTTGTGGAAGAAATCTTGGAGTTGGATGACATGGATTTCAATATGCGTTTAATACTTCAAAATACAATTGATGTTACAATGTCTGCCTTTGCCCATAAAATAAGTTCAGCTCAAATAACTATGAGCTTATTCTATAAAATAAATGTATTACCTAACATCTTCAATTGATGCAAACACAGCTGCCACATTTGCAGAGAAACTATATTGTTGGATTTATATACACATCTCCGCTGATAAGGCTGCACCTCTGACGCACCCAACAAATGAGAGAAGATGTATCCTGAAGCCCGCCGTCAACCATTTTGAGCAAGCATGTCTTTCAACCCCCCCCCGCCCAGCCGAGCTCACACACCGACAGGATCAGCGCACACAGACGTAACAGCCAAAACCAGTCGAACCAGAACGGTCCATAATCCTAACAAGTATAAAATCTGTAGAAAAGGTAGTTTGTTTTCTCCTTGCAATGTTCAGTTTGCACTGGCTTCCAAAGTTACAGTTTGCATAGGCACACCAATTACATAATTTCCCGTTTGTACAGAAGAAAATACAATTAAATTGTTTGTATTTAAATCTTGTATGTTACACATTTAAATATTGTTTAGCCTACTTACTGAAAGGATGCACCACAGTATATCATGGTAATTAGTCTGAAGAACATTCTGTTGACAATTAGTATGTAGGAGGAAAGTGGTACAGAGCACATCTCTGCAGCTCCAGGCTGCTCATAGAAACACACATCTGTCTGTACTTGTTTGTAGTGTTCTTGAGTCTTCTTTAATTTCATGTAAATTATGTTATGTTTGGGTTGTTAGTGTTTAAGTTGTTGTTTTTGACTTGATTCTATAATCTTATTGCCATGCACTGCAAATATGTCAAACAGCAGAATAGAGTTATTAGAGTTTGTGCAAGATGGCTGCAGGCCAATCAATTCCCCTCACATTCAGAAGTAACTACAATGGGGGTCAGTTTTATTTCACATTATCTTTTTTTGTGGACAGTGTGTTAAGATATCCCTTTGCTTCCAGATAAGTTATCTGTTTGCTTTCAGACTGGAAAGTGGTTTTAAAAAAAATCTCACCACACACTATTTCCTTCTTCCTGAGAGGTGTTACTTTATCATTTAGCACATTTCCACTCTGCTGGGAGTTGGGACACATGTTTTTTTTAAATTTATTTCTCCTTATAAATGTGTCAGGTAAAGAATGTGCTGGTTGATAAACACTGTGCCGAGATGGGGGCTTTGCGATAAAGCAGGTTTTTCCTATTAGCTGGTCATGGATGGAGGAGCCCTGCAGCTCTTGTCTCACTAAGCCAGAGTGTGAAACCCAGATAGTCCCACTATTCATTATCAAGATGTGTGGTGCGCACATCAAACCCACGGCTCACACTCTGCCGTGTCAAATAAGAAGCCCTTACAAGAGATTGATGTTTTGTTAAGCTGCTGGATCCCTGCATTAAGGAACAGGCCTGGAGACGGTTAGAGGCACAACCCTGTATTTGTCCAGGGGTTATTATAGAAGCCACTTATGCTCAGCCCTTTCCTCCTTTTCTATGTGCACACACTTCCATGTCTATGCGAGGATTATCTTGCCACAAAAAAAATTGAATTTGCTGCCACCTGCTATTGCTGTGATTCATCAATATACTTTAGAATTTGCTTCTTATTAATTCTATTCACAACTAGAATGTCCCCCAGTAGAGCTCATATCGGCCAAGGCCCAACTGTACTCTATATGTTTTATGGACTGAAATATACTAAACTCAATGAAAATTTCATAGACATAGAAATCCATCCATCCATTATCTATACCCCTTATCCTTTGAGGGTCGGGGGGGGCAATTCCAGCTGACATTAGACTTATAGATATCCGTTCCCTAATTACCTCACAATGTTAAAGACAGTGATACAAGATTCCTGGATCTGTCCCCTGATCCCGATCTGCACCAAATTTGAGTGGGTTCCTCCCTGACCCACACCATATTGTTCCACTAAGTTTCGTGGTAATCCGTCTAGTAGACTTTTGTGTAATCTTGCTCACAAACAAACAAACCAACCAATAAACCAACAGACAGGGGGGAAAACATAACGGAGGTAGATATACTGAGTGTGCATGTGTTTCGATCTGCAGCAGTCGGTTGCAGTAGGTCTGATCTCCAGACTCATCTACCAGATACAGAGAAACATTTCATAGATAAGATACTTATGTGTGTATCCACGTGCATGCGTGTGTGCACGTGTATCCCGTCTCCATTACATTGCCTGTGTCGCGCTCATCCCGCGATAGCACTAAATCACACCCCCACCGACCCCTCAGTCATATATATTGCCTTTTAGTGTGCTTTAGAGAGGAGTTATATGAGCTTACTGTGGCCTGTTGATGAAAAGCTTGTCTGTGCTTGAGATATTAATGACGTTTGGTGTGGCTGCATTACTATATTGAAAATCCTTCGTCACACACTCTCACTCACACTCTGTCCGAGGCCGCTCCCAACGCAGGCTGTGAGTGGATAGAAGAACACTATTTCACTTTGTGATTTTTCTCGCCAAAGAGTTGATAAAAAACTGATGTTGCTGAAATGCAACAAGGGCTCTTGACTTGGTTTTGAACCTCGGGATGTTGAGTTCCTCTTGCAGGGATTAAAGAGGATTTAGATTTCATGTGTGTGTGTGTGTGTGTGTTTGTGCGTCTCCTGCAGCCCTGTTGACGTGTCGTCCGGATGAGTTCCAGTGCGGCGACGGCTCCTGCATCCACGGGACCAAGCAGTGTAACAAGGTCCATGACTGTCCGGACCAAAGTGATGAATCTGGTTGTGTAAACGGTGGGTACGCCTGTCATCACTGTCTGTATGTCTGGCTGCTGAAATCTGTCCCCTTTACCTCTTTTCCTGTCTTCCTCTAGAATCCATGTGTGTCTACCTGTATAGTATTGAAGATATCCTTTGGCCCTGTTGCTTCTTAAACTCTAAAATAAGTTTGTAATCACCACTGTGTTTGACTAAAAATCCTCCCAGCTGAAGTAGTGGTTGGAAAAAAGAAATGAAAGAAAATATGAGCAATATGCCCCAATATACCCTCTGTTTGCTTTCTTGTTTGTTCTTTTTTTGTCCTCCTCGTAACTTTTTGGCCTCTTGGGGGCATTGGAAATATATATATTATCCCTTTTTAATTCACCTTTTTAGCATAGACTGTTTATACAAATGGAAGTAGATGCTGGGTCAGGAAAGTGAAGCATCTTCGCAAAAAGAAGTAAGTTCTTTTTTAATTCTGTGAGAAAATGACTCACTTGTTTTCTGGGCAGCTGTGCTGAGGGGGTCGAGTGGTTGTCCTCTAACCAGAAGGTCGGCGGTTTGATCACGGTCTTGCCCACCTGCGAGCTGAAGTGTCTTTGTGGCAAGATACTGAACCCAAAATTTCCCCTTACGGCTGTGCTGTTCTCATAAAAAAATTGCTGCCCATAGATGCACGATATGAATGTGTGGGTGAATGGGTGAAAAAAGCTGCTCTGAGTGGTCATCAAGACTAAGAAGCTCTATATAAATACAGACCATTTGTTTTATAACATCAGTAAACATTTCCCTAAGACGATTATGTCTCAGTCGCTAGTTTCAAGTCCTCTTCAATACAACATGTGTTGCATTATGTGAATTATGGTCTCATTTAGATTAAATTAGACAATGGAGCACTTAATGCATTATGCATCGATACCGTGAGATGGACAGCTAGTACCGTCCAATGGGTGCAGGTCGCAGGTGGAGGTGGGCGTCATCATCGGCAACCCCATAATATATTGCTACTTCTGGTTTCATAAAACCAAGATGGCGTAGGCTTTAAAACGGCAGCTCACAAACATCACGGTGCGTTGCCAGCTGCTTTTTGCACATCCAGCAGATAATGGGCAACATTAGCATTGAGTCGGGGTCAAGTCTTAAGCCACAGGATGAATTTAATCCCGAATCCCCTCGTCTTGTAGTTGTGTGACTGATACTGAATAACTCCCAAGGGAAATATCTTTATCTCTATTTGCTAACTCTCCACATTAAGTAGCTGCTGGCGGTTGTTTGATGCTGGGCCGGTTATGTAGAGCAGACTTTTAGAGCTTTGAGAGGCAGTGCAGAGTCAAGTGATGATTCTAAAGTCATCATGGGCTGTAATATTGGCATAAAAACTAATTACAGCCACAATTGAATTGCTTCTTTGCTTGTGCACAAATAAGGAGAAACTAAATGAACTCGCTTTCAAGTGATCTACGTGGGGTTTTCCGGACACATATTAATCTGGAATCATTTGTGTGTAATGACCATTGATGTTATGTGGAATCAGCCCAGTTCCTTTTCTCAGCCAATTTGATTCCTTCCCCTTCCTCTGACTGTGTTGCATAATTCATCAGCGTTGTACAAAATTATTTTGCAGGAAATTAAGCTGTAGCACCGTGAAACTGAACCAAATTCAGCTTCTATTACACCAGGCTTTTAATGTGCGATGATATGAATATTTGAGAGCAAAGTATTTTATGATGTCACTTGTTTCATGCGAGACTTCAAGAGTTCGACAAACCGCTGCACATAGTCAATTCGACTTCACACACTTTTCGATTGTATGAGGTTTTGATGGAAGTTTCAGCAGCACGTGTAAAAAAAAAGTGTGCGATGTTTATGACACTGATCCTGTATTTTTTTTGCGTTTTTGGACACAGCCACCAGGTGCGCGGGGCCGCTGAAGTTCCTGTGTAAGAACGGGGAGTGCATTGACAGCTCCAAGGTGTGCGACTCTCTCAAGGACTGCAAGGACCGATCAGACGAGCCCAAGAAAGAGTGTGGTAAGAGGACCTTTTCTGCACACAGCTACTCGATCGTAATCTCCTGTCAGCTCTCACCAAAAGGTCTCCTACCCTCGACATGAACACGGTTTATTGCTTTTCGTCTGGGCTGCTAACAGGAAAAAGCTTATTCACTCATTTCCCAGGTGTGTCAAATGCTCAGCTGTGAAATTGCAGGAACTTGTGTGCGCTCGCGGAGCTTTTGGTTTCAGTGGTGAGAGAGCATGCACAGTATGTATCTATTGTAAACGGATTCAAGCACTTGATGTATCAGCATAAGCGTGTTTACCCTAACAAAATGTGACTAACTCCCTCCTATTACCTTGCATTTCAAAGACTTCAGAGGCGTGCTCACATTAGCAGCAGCTTCTGTTGATCAGAACAAGAAGCTCCACGTACTAATTACCATCAAACGGTAGAAGAAAGCTCCTCCTGCTCTCAGACAGTCTCTTCTTCATCTCTCCTCCCGTCTCCATACACCTTCCACTCTCATTGACGATGAATAAATGAAAGTGCTGCCTTCCTTTAAAGGAACAAAACATTGGGGGGGTGTATTATCTTTCCTCTGTGTTGAAGACATCACTCAGAAAGCTCCCAGCATCGGAGATGGTGAGACATCAAATCATAAAATGACACTGAATTGGGAATGCAAAAATGACAGTGTAAAGGATGTGCTGATAAATCAAAGGACACATAGATAAAAGTACAGACTTGCTGATGATGGTTTTTAAAGTTCTTTTTGATCAATAAATGTAGACAGAACACAATGATTCACTTTTGTCGTGGAGCGTATCCAACAATCCCAGATCAGACCTGCAACCAATCAGGGAAACAAAACAAGTTAGAACATCAGACCCCCTGACATTGGTGTCCCAGCCGGGGTCCACAGGCTTGACCTCTTTATCCAAAGCCACCGATGGGCTCTCTGCGGCTTCCTCTGTGGCTTCCCCTCTTTGCAGCTCCCGTGAAACAATTTCTTGCCAGAGCTTTACTGATTGAGCCCACTTTCAACTGGCTCACAGAGAGACCACCTCCCTGGGTCTGTGCACTGCTCCACCAGCTCCTGGTATTTTCATGAGCCTCCACCGTGTTTTCCTCTCATTGCACGGTCAGCTCCCGCTTGGTGGAGTCTGAGAAGAAGACCAAGTCCGGGCAGAGTGTCATGTGTGATGTGATCAGAAAAATCGAAACAGACTACAGCAGGAATATTGAATTAGAATTCAGAGGGATCCAGATAGAGAAAGGTTTCTCCAGCAGAGGCTCAGAACATTTCTTATGTGGGACTAGCGCTTATTCAGGGCAATATTAGATCTCTCAACATCTGTGTGCAGTCGACAACTGACCGTTGAGTCAAAAATGCTAAATAGGATCTTATCTCGTCACGTAAAAAATAAAATACATAACAGGAAGCTTAACACCAGCTCGACCATGATGAGTTTGTGGTTTGTCTATTTGTGACGTCTGGACCACAACATGCAGCCTTTCGTTCTTTTTTTACACTCGAAAAAGCCCATCCAGTTTAATGTCTCTGTAGCTGATTAAAAAGTTTCTCAACCATCTTGGTTGTTACTGAAAATGCTTCAGCGGTGCTCCGCCCTCCTCTTTCCGAAACTATATCAAACCCGCCTCATCTCAGATAAAGGGTTGTGATTGGCCCGCCAGTTTTGGGACGGACCTTATTCAGTCTGGATGGAAGGGAGGGGGGTCAGACCCATCTGCGAATGTGAATATATTCGAGCTCTCTGATTGGTCCGGTTCCAGGCCATTGACAGCTGGCTCTGCTACTCTTCCTCCCTCTCTCCTTCCACCCAGGTCTTGTGCTCAGCTCATTAACAGCGTGTCCACACACACCTAGCTCGTCGCTCTGCTCACTCATCCGGTCACTCACAAGATGTTCCCCGACTGCAACACAGGCACCAAAAAAACACTCAGAGACAACAAAACCGAAACACACTCACGTAGATGTTCGGTGTGATTGCGTTTGCCGCAACAGCCTCGTCAGAGAAAATAAACACCACGCATTACTCTCTGGGTTCCAGCCATTTTTTTTATTTCTCATTAGAAATAATGGCACATTACCACAGTATTGACTCATTACTAGCCAGGCCATTTGTTTCTTAACACTGCTCCATCGTTTTCTGCTTTCACTCAGAAGCGGCTCAAAATAGGTACATAATGGGTTATCACGGCGAGAGAGAGGCAGAGAGGGATGGAGAGAGAGACGGCGGTGGAGTGGAAAAGGAGAGACGTCATGTTTTATTTGCCCACGGGAAAGGAGAAGTGACCTCTAAATCACGGCTGTCCTTGGAAGCAATCTGGAAAAAGCTGTTTATATGTTCACACAGGAGATTCTCCTGGGGGCATCTTTGTTACCCGCCCAGCTCCCCTCAAAGAGACGGGCAGCAGTGAGTCCTCAAACACGGCTACATCTCTGTCTTTTCTTCCGTCTGCCTTTAATTTTGAACTGACAGAATGAAAGGAGTGGGAGCCTCTGAGAGTGGTTGGTTGCTGTCACAGATCCAGGGAAAGTAGAGATGAGGTTTCAGTGCTGGTGGTTTTGTGCAGAGTCGGCTGACGTCCAACACAAAACAGCAGATGATTTTTCTACAAGCAAACCTTCAGTCAACCTGGAAGGAGTTAACTTTATCAATGATATAGAATGTTGTTATGTAGCTGAGCAGCAAATGTGTTATTTTGTCTTTGAGTCAATGCTGCATGTGTGAAATGAACCGGTTATTGGGATTTGTGGGTTTAACATTAGAACAGCTTTAGCTCCAGACAGTAACAAATAGTCAATACAACCCATTTAAACCTATTTAGGGACTAAATATATGTCAAACCCAGGGGAAAGTCAAAAATGCAAAGAAAAGTAAAGCTATAGGATAACTGCAAACAAACAGTTTGTAAAATGTAATGTGGTTTAGCTTTCTAACGCAAATCATTTTGATGGCCTCCTGGTGGCTGGCTGCAGTATAGGTCATAAACCCTGCCTTCTCCATTTTAGTGGATGGGACATGGGCTGAACTAAAGAGTACATGTCACTGTCATTTATTTACATTTTCTCTAGTTCTTATCACACTGGTGTATGTTCTTGTTTATTTTTCCAGTAATACATTTTTTTACAAAGTTAATTGATGCTATAAAAAAGCGTGAGACGTTTTGATTGACAGCTGAGATTGGTCGAGCACGTGTATCGGCGGGACGTCATTACTGTGGCTCTGCTTCTGTGTAGACTCTGGCTCGAAATGACATCATCAGGACAAGATGGCAGCGTTTGTATCCAGGATATTTTGGCTTCATTTCTTGATAGTGTGAGGAAACAAACACAATCGATCAAATGGGTTTTACATGAACATATTTTTGTTTTCATTTAATATTCTGCTGACAGAGACATTTACTTTATTTACTGTATTTTAGTTAGTCTGTGGCCTTTCAAAATAAAAGTCTTTGCTAAATCCACATAGGGTAATGGCCTGGTTATCATCTAACACCGAAATACACACACACACACAAACACACACACACACACACTACTAAACTAGCTGAGGCAACCATCCACAAAAGAAAATATTACACATGCTTGAGGTGTGAAAATGTGATGTGAAAGCTGCAATCAAAATATACAAAAGATTCGTTTTTTATTTTTATATTTAACTACCCAAGTTTCATCTTGGAACCAGTTGAATTAGGCGGTGCTTTGCTTTGGGCCGACTCTCACTCACACAGGTTCAGCATAGCCTTTGCCTCCAATGACTGATGAAAAAGCTGAATGCCTATTGGCTAATGTGTTACACTACATTGCGTAGGATACTGTCGACAGAAATAAGCGCCCTGTCGTACTGAGCAGCGCGGGTTTCTCTCTCGCAGTTTAATCCATTTTTTCCCTTTATCGCCCCTTTCCAGTTGTCAGATGCTCATTGTGCAGCTTAATTGTTTGTGAAAAGAAAAAAACAAAGCCTGCAGCTGTTGAATGAAATCTTGGCGAGATTTTTTTTTTACTGGTGATCTTAGTTTTCACCCGTTTGGTGTACCTTCTACGATTTAGTTTAGACAATAGGATTTTTATTTCCAGCCAAAGTGTGTTGAAGAGCTTCATAAATAATTCATCACTTAATCATTGTACCAGTGACATGATGCAGCAGCTTCTGATGACATTATATCCTCAGTTATACTGAATAAACGTGAAGAGGAGATTGAAGAACTGGCCCTAACGTTTCTTCTTGCTGTCATGTAAGCCCATTGTGTGCAGCACAATCCCATCTAAGTGCCTCTCCTTCCTCCATTGTGTGCCAACCTTGCGCAGGCTGCTTTGACCTACTTTCAAATGAGAGTGGTTCTGTTTTTACATCTTGCTTTTTTTTTCTTTCTTAGCTGTCATTTTCGTGATGCGTTTACATCACTCTGCCTCAACTCGGCGTGCCTGTTTAATTTAGATATCCTCACTTGCTCCAGTGATCGATCCTTATGGGACATTTCGGGAATCCCTACACACAGATGGACCTGATTCTCAGTTTAAAAGCTCACTCGCTCCCTGCGTGTGTGTAATGTTGTGCCTCTTTAATTCCCTCTGCACTTTTGAAAACATCTGATAAGGATTCAAAAAGGATGGAGATGAGCTGGGCGCAGGAGTTGAGATCATCCCGTTGAAATATTTTATAGTAAATGAAGCTGCATGGGGCCTTTTTTTAAATCAAATATGAACCTTTCTGAATGACCTTCCGGATGACCTTAACATCCCTACATCCTCTGTGATTGGTTGCATTTGACCACGGGCTCCTTCTCTTTGTCTCCCAGGCCTGAATGAGTGTATGATCAACAACGGCGGCTGCTCGCATGTCTGCATGGACCGACCAATCGGATTTGAGTGCCAGTGCCCCACGGGTTACCAGCTGCTGGACAAAAAGACCTGTGGAGGTAAAGAAACGTCCAGATCGATGTGTAGGTGGATGGATGAATAGATAGATGGATAGATGGATGGATGGATGGGTCTGTGTGTGTGTGTTTGTGTCTGTCTTTGTGTGTGTGTGTGTTGCTTTTGGCAGCTCTTTAGTTGTTTGTCTCTCTGTGTAGTGTGCCCAGACTGTCACTCCCACAGGGAACCTTGCACACACTTGCTACTCTCTCTCACTTTCTCTCACTCACTCACTCACTCACATACACACACACACACACAAAATGTTATTTTCTTAACACCTTCCTCATGCTTTTAACACAACCATTTCCTCATCACACCCAAGGAAAAAGCCTGAAACAGATCAGAGAAATCGACAGGGTCACATCCTGTCATTCTTTTTCTCTCTCTCTCTCTCTCTCTCTCTCTCTCTCTCTCTCTCTCTCTCTCTCTCTCTCTCAACATGTCTGTGTTTCTCCGGCACTCAGAGCCACACATTTGCTTTTTTTCTCACCCATTATCACTGTTGTCTCACCAAAAACTAAAGCAGCAATATAGATTGTGATCAGCTCATTAATGGTGAATTAGTCTCTGTCTCTCTCTGTCTGATTGTTTCTGTCTCTTTGTGTCTTTCACTCTCTCTCCTGCCTCTGCAGACATCGATGAGTGTGAGTTCCCTGACGCCTGCAGCCAGATCTGCATCAACTACAAGGGGGATTTCAAGTGTGAGTGCCACGAGGGTTATGAGATGGACCCCGTCACTAAGACCTGCAAGGCAGAGGGTGAGTTCCAATGACTGATCTTCAACAATTCAAAGTGTAGGTTTTGGCTGAAGTGCCTTTCCCTTGCAATTCAAAGAACACCTTTAGAACACACACACACGGGAGGATGGGGGGTGTCTCTGAATATAGACAATGTGGTGATTTAGTGGTTTAGTTTCTGCATAGATGTGAAAATGAGCAGGGATTTCCAGATTCACACTCGAGAGCTGTCATTGGTGGTGGGAGGCCGCCCACTTTTGGTAAGAGGCCCCAAACGGATGACTCCATGATGATTTTTTTTTCATAAATGTGGTAAAAAATTTGATATTAAAACCAGTATTAATGTGTTTCATCAGAGTACAGTCATATAATTTAGTTCACAACTCAAAACAAAAAAATGTAAGTTTGATAATATCAGTTGAATCAAGGGCAGGGTGGGAGATGGTGCAGGTGAAGCACAGGGCTCCTATATTTTGAAGGTGAAAAAGAGAATTCTGCAAGAATAAAGTTTTGTGTTAAGTCAAACTCTGAGCTTTAGTTGCTTTAAAAAAAAAAAGAAGAAATTGGGGATTTGATAAGCGTCTGTTTCCATTTTCTGAAGTTTATAAATTAATGTAACCCATAAAAATGCTCGGCTTGTTTAGAAAAAAAACTTTCATCTGTGCTGAAAGTTTAAAAGCTTTGTTGTGCCGATGATAACAAGACGTTCTCTCAGATATTACTCGGCCTCATTAGCGCAACCCTTCCTCTCGCAAGCTTTCGTGCCTCGGTGTCTAACCCTCCTCGTCTCATAATCACCGACATCTTTCTGCTGTTAGCTTCTTATCACCGCTCTGCGCTCGCTTGTGTACTCGACATAACTGCAGACAGGGAAAAAAAACAAGCATCACCAAGGCAACCGCTCACTTATCTCCCAGGCCAAAACTGTCCACCAGTGTCCCGTCCCATTAGACAGTTTCAAGAGTGACGAGGCCGCTGTGTTTAGTCGTGCTAAACACTTATAATTAGGTGCGGCAACTCTTCAGGGGTACCTGGCTGAGTCACGGTGGGAAGCTAATTACATCAGTTTAATCTGGTCTCCTGTTGGGCTTGTTGTCGACAGGCCAGCGTCAGACTAGTGGAGAACAAAGTGAACTGCTATGAGGCAAAATTGATTTTTCCTTGAACTCCAGCGATGGCCAAAAAAAAAAAAAGAAGCTATTAAGAGGAATTGAGAGCGAGGCCAGCTGATATATTTACACTTCATTTCCCCACAAAATGTTCATTATTTAATTGGGAGGAAACAGTGAGTGCGAATGAAATGTGGTGATTCGGTCCCTGTGGCTGTCAAACGCTCCGATTTTATTTCCCTCAATTAAACTGAGCTGATATCAAAGCTCAGCACTTGTGTGTGTTTGCATTTGTACACACTGTACTTGTGTGTGGATTGTATCTGCCCCCCTGCTTCTGTCTGCACTTGTGTGTTTCTCCGTGCATGGCTGCCCAGTGTGTTTTCTATCAGTTTATCATGGCCAGGAGGCAACTGTGTGAGTCAGAAGCTGCCAAAAGCTGAATCGCTCCCGAAAATGCAGCAGTTCCACCGCCTGGTTTTTCGGAAATAAAAACCTCTGCTGCTGCCCTGACAGCCCCATGAAACCAACAGAGGACAATTTTCCACCTTAGAGGTTAAAAGTGTTGTCATTGTAATGGCCAGTTTTTTTTGGGAGAACATTTAGTCCTGAGCGCCACTGTCATTATTCAGACTACGGGCCGAGAGAGGAGGGAGAGGGCAGAAAGCGGGAATGTGCGATACCACAGTGAGGCTCTGACACAGAGCGTCAAGAGGGGAAACTGTGGCAAGCGAGCCATTAATGAGAGATTTTCATATCTGCCTCTCGAGAATACTGGCTGCATCTGGCGTCCTATTACCACACAGTGTCAGAAAGATATGGGCTCAATATAGACGTTACAAGACAAAGGTGGGTGCTCTAGCTGGACTGATTAAACTTTCCCTGCAGGCTCACACTATGTCTGTTACCCTCATGGCTTTGCCCTGCCGGCATTATAAAAGAATAATCATAGAGTAATGATGATGTAATGATGCGTCTGCGGACCCTGTGCATGATTCTAATTGAAATGCATCCTGGATGACCTCATCCCAAGTGGACAGCTCTAAAAATAGGTGTGATGCACTGAAACAGTGAAACAAGGACACAGTGGGAAGTAGACGCTGAGGTGCAGGGACCTGTGTCCATGCAGGGAAATGGAAAGTAAAGTATGATTATATCATATAATATATACATCATACAGCTGATAAATTCATTACTTAGTCTGCACATGTGTCCATGACGACACCACTCTGTATTGTCAAGTCACTATTTTGTTGACATATGTTTCTTTTGTGGTTTTCCGTGTATTTTTTAGAGCTCTGTGTATAAATGCATGTGTTTTTTTATTATCCCTTTCCAATGACTTCCAGCGCACTTCCTCTTGACTTTAACCTTGTTGTTAACATAGTTCTGTAATATATTGTACTTTGTGTCGTGTATGTAAGTATATAGCATTTCATATAGTGTACAGTAAAAATCGATCTATACCGATGTGTGCAGGCCTAATAAAACTACACAAAAGACTGACATTGAAATGAAAATTGAGGGTTTATACGAACACTCTAATCAAAATGTGTCTCAGTACAACATGTACTTTAAAAGATAATGTAACGAATTGAGGCTTATTCTCTATATTCAATTTTTCTATGGACATAGATCTTAAATTTCCTTCATTAAGGTCTTAAAAATTAAATTGTTGAAACCTGCAGAAACCTGTTGCCAGTGTGCTATTTAAAGCAGTATGTATAAATACTAAAGAGCATAATAAGCAGCGTATAAATGAATGATGCATACGGACACACAGATCAATACTTCAACTACTCTGATCTTTTTTAATACAAGATTGCTCTTGTTAGGAGGAGGATATTTAGCTGTCTTCACATGAACTTCTGTTGTGTAATTTATTTGTTTTATTGTTAAAAGATCACATTCAGTGCATCGACTGCGGTGCTACAAATGTACAGGAGCACATTAAGCTGCAGTACTTTTTGACAGTGGTGAAGCCTCTGTGTTATAACTGCAGAGGAAGGTCTACATCATTCCCTGACACGCTGTGCTTCCCATCAGGGTTAATGGTCCCGAGTCCGGCACACAAACGTGTTGATGCTGTGCTGGAAAAAAACAATCTCTCAGACTTATCGGCTTTTTCCGTTTTTTTTATGTCCATCTTTTACCTCTGAATGGGGCTGTATGTTCTGGGTTTAATTATTGACACAAGAACAGGTAGAGCCATTACTTCTTACGCAATCTAAATCCAGACCAAGTTATTGGTTAGAATGTGTTTGGAATTTGATTTCACTAGATAAAGGTTTGAATTGTTTTTATACACTGCACTTGCTGTTGAATTTAAATGATATCATATCACGAGTCCCTGGACGAGAGTCATTTTCTTCCAGCTTGCAGCCTTTTTTTTTAGCTCATTACCAAACTGTCAGAAGTGATTTGACTGGTCGTCAGTGAGGCAACATCCCAACTCTCAATGTATTCACCCTCCTTCAGCTCCTTTTTTATAAATCAACTTGCTGGGTGCACATATTCACACTTTGACCCTGACTACGTGTTTGCTTTTTTGCCCATTGTCACCAAAATCGAGTCGTAAATATTGTTTGATTTGCGTGCAGGGAAAAGCCCGTACCTCCTGTTCACCAACCGACATGAGATCCGACGCATAGACCTGGTGAAGAGGGACTACAGCCAGGTGGTGTCCACGCAGAAGAATGCAGTGGCTCTGGACCTGGACGTGGCCAATAACCGGGTTTTCTGGTGCGATCGCTTTTACCGGAGAATCTACAGGTAAATGAAAGACAAGAACCTGAGTCACTTTTGTGTTTTCATATCAGAAACACAACTTGTTCTTGAGATCTTATGGTTTAGATTAGCCTTGAATTCAGCATTAAACATTAAAGGTACTGGAGTCAAACTAAGTAATAGTTATATTCACTGTTTCTCATCAAAAGCATTGTGAGACCTGTTAAATGTGTTATTTCCTTAGTTTTTGGATGAATTTTAAACCTACAATTTGTTTATGTCCATGTTCACTTACTAGCAGCCCTTATCTCTGTTACTGACACGTAACTGTGTGTAATGTTTTCAGACTGGACTAATTTCACTTCACTTCTATGACCATTACATTCTGCAATCAACATTTTCTTAATGAGTTAAACCAAAAAACCTGTCTTTTCCACTTTAATTAAGAGTCAATGGCTCGGACTTGCTAATTAATTCAGATTCCATCCACTCCTCCTATTGTTATCCCAACAACGTTTTTTTCCCCGGAGTTCATTCTAATTGGAGCGCTGTGTTCTCCTCATGAAATGGATATTAAGGGAAAAGACCTCTGGGGGAAGGAAAATCCACATTCCTGCTCGGGAGCACATCTACCTGGCCCTCACCTAACAACTCTGCCAGGGCCAATTCATTAACGTGCGGGCCAACCCCTGAGTGAGGCCTTGTCTATTCTGATAAAGGCTCCACCTAAGAAGGACGCTAACCCCGGAATGAACCTGCTCAGCGCATTTACCCCAAGGCTTCAGCTCGCACACACCAGCGCCTCTCTGCGCGCTGTAGTCGCTTTACAGCACAGTATCCACTTGTATATGCTCATACATCCTCTTTATAGCCACTCATGAT
Source organism: Hippoglossus hippoglossus (assembly GCF_009819705.1). Lineage (NCBI taxonomy): Eukaryota > Metazoa > Chordata > Actinopteri > Pleuronectiformes > Pleuronectidae > Hippoglossus > Hippoglossus hippoglossus. Next base: position 8,103,359 of record NC_047167.1, on the reverse strand, counting down.
TGATACATTGCTATCGAAACTTGCACCAAACTGATTTTTGCATAACATGAAAGCCTTTTAATTTTATTGCCAACTTAACCCCAATGAAAATAAGTTTATCTGGCTTCCTAATGATAAACTAGTTGACTTAGGCTACTTATCCAAAAACATTAACACCAGTTTGGCATCTGTCCTGCATCCTTTGGCCTCTTTTAGCTCTCGCCAACGAGTTTAATGTACTCAGATATTCACTCGTGTTCAGTTTCTTCCTCAGTCCTTTCCTCTTTTCCTCTTCATCGTTCCATCCGACAATGTCCTCTTAGGCTCTGCCATGATGTCCACACTGAGAATGGTGAGCCAGTTAGCCGTTAGCTCAGACTTTGGTTATGGTCTGTGATGTCTGCTGTAAAGCAGGTCGTTATGTTCCAGCACAGTGTACCAGAGTTGCATGGTGCTATTGCAGGCCTCCAGGGGGCACTGTGGAGATAATAGACATGCCCTTTTCCCGAAAGATAACTTGTCCGTTGATGAGGTTTTGTCCTAATTTTCTATAAAATTTGAAACTGTAATGCTATGAAAAGAACACCTCGACCGTGATTTTCTCTTAAGACGGGCTAAATGTTTCCGAAATGACACTGTGCACTGTGTGTGAGGATTATAAGTTTGTGTGCCGTCAAATTATTTTGGGGCTGTTATTTTAAGGTATAAAAACTACCTAGTGTTGCTTTATGGAAATTTTAGTAAAACACTTTAGGAAGTAAGTAAATCACTTCAGCCAATTATAACAATGATTCATGTTTTTCCAAGCTGCCATGTAATAAGGGAGACTGTGAATAGACTTATTATCACAAAACAGGGCCACAGGGCTCTCAGCATCCCTCCACATTGATTTTACAGTAATGGCTGACTTGCTCGTAGATTGTGTCTTACATATTATCAGCACGTCAGAATACTCCTTGTTCCCTCGCTGCGTCCACTCCTATTTCTTCCCTGTCCTCATTTCTTGCCCTCTCCTCCACCTGCAGTGCCTTCATCCATGAGGCCAGCGACCCCTCCCAGCAGGTGCCGCTGGTGGATTCAGCCCTGCAGACCCCTGTGGGCCTGGCTCTGGACTGGCTCCAACACAACCTGTACTGGGCCGACTCCGGAGACAAATCCATCTCTGTGGCCTCCGTGGACGGCACCAAGAGACGCGTGCTCATCAACACCGACCTCAGTGAGCCCCGAGCCATGGCCCTGGATCCCCACCACGGGTAAGAAGGATATATTGGGGGCTCACAACAACAAATGCCTTGAAACTGGACTTATGAATGAATCACTGACCCCATTTTATAACAGCCAATACTAAAGATCTGAATGGACCACTGATTGTGATTGTTAAAACATTCTGTGTAATGCAAGAAATCACTGACCAATAGATTTAATTTGAAAATATATGCTAATTATTTAACTGTACGTGGTGTCGCACTATATGGGTGGCCCTCCTCTACATCTCTTTATGCTGGCTGTACCGATCTATTTTATTATTTATGTATAATATTGAAGAAGGAGGTTGGTAACCCCCAGATCAAGATGTGTAAAGTAATTTCATCTTGAAAAAGAAAATTGAATAACTAGAATCCTCCTCTTGGACCATGTCTAATGACAAACAGAAGAGGACTCTTGTTGCTACACATGGGAATGCAGAGTAACAAGCTTGTGACCCATTTAGAATCCTGACTCAGTCTTTTTTTGTAAATTCCATCCTGGCTGATCGCTCCTAATCTGAAGAGCTTTATGAATTTGTGCCAACTTGTCTTTCTGCAGCTTTTGTGTTGTGGTGATCTGAACCCAAGATGAAAACAAATACACTTAAAAAACAGGCACATAGCCCAAGCAGAGGAATGCACACAGTGAGATGTTCTGCATGTTACAGACCCAATCACAGCTGCCCAACAGGAATCCAGCACAGGCTGAATCCTTCTTCTGATGCCAAATCTCAGCTCTGTCTGTGAGGAGAACTCACTAGATATCAGTATTAATTATTTATATGGAAATGACTGTGTTAACCACTGTGTACTTTTCAATGTGGTCAAGACTTACTGCCTAGTAACCATTCAACTATGGCTGGTTTAGTTTAGTATTTACCAGCACTGATGATCGAACACAGCCACAGAGTTCAATTGAAGGCAAGACTACTAATTAATACACAAGGGGCTTCTTTTCTTGTACGCATGTGTAAAGCAAAAAGTGCACCACAAAACATAAATTGCCTTCTAATAGGATGAAAATGTTATACATATTTATATAATGAACGGAGTAATAAACTATAGACCGTATGGCCGATGCATTTTCACTTCCCCCTTCTATTCAGAAATGAAGCCATAATATCACAGATATGGAAGCTGCCATCTTGACCTGACCATTTGGAGCCAGAGTCTGCACAGTAGCAATCAGCAGATAGAGCTGCAGTAGCGATACACCCACTTGACCTACGTGTTGGTCTCAGCTGTCAATCATAATGTTTCACCCTATTTTAATGGCAACAAATCAGTAATTAACACCAAACTTACCAGACACTTGAACAAACATCGGTATGATTACCGCTATATAAATGGAAAATATTTGGCGTATACTTTGACCTTTTCTTGGTCCATGTCCAATCCACATGAAGGTGGCTGGGTTTATTACCTAAATTGCAGCCAGGCCACTAGGGGGCAATCAAGATGATTTGGCTTTATCTTGGGGAGCCCTCATTTCCTCCAGCTTTATACACAGTATATGTAATAAACATAGAAATGGTTAAATATTACTTTCACTGGTCATATGGAATAATAAAAAATCAATCTGAGAGATTTTTGGTCATTAAAAAAGCATCGGCACATCTTCGCAAGATCACTTTTGCACACAAAGAAAACTGTATATAATAAGTAATAAAGACTAATAAAAAGCAAGCTATAATATCATAAGGCTGTAAGATGGCTGCCTAAATCCTTATAACAGTGCTGTAAAACAATAGGTTGTATTATGTTAGGAGAAATAAATAAGTGTAAGCAGAAAGTACCTCGGGGATAACCTGACGTGTGTGTTGTGGTTTGGTGGTGCTGAACGGACAGCTCCCATAAAGTGAGCTTTCAGTTTGCTGCAGGAATCTAATCTTTCTGTCACTGCGTCTGCCATCACAAGTGATTTCATCATATGTCACTGGCTATTAAAGGATGCTGTCTGTGTCCCATACAAAAACGATTTTAAGGCTGTTATTTTAAGGTATAAAAAACGACCTAGTGTTGCTTTAAGGAAATGTTTGTCAAATGCTTAAGGTTGTAATTAAATCACTTAAGCCAATTATAACAATGATTTATGTTTTTTCCCGAGCTGCCATGTAATTTTTTCAACAGCTCCCATAAAGTGAGCTTTCAGTTTGCTGCAGGAATCTAATCTTTCTGTCACTGCGTCTGCCATCACAAGTGATTTCATCATATGTCACTGGCTATTAAAGGATGCTGTCTGTGTCCCATACAAGACAATGGTTCCAGACATTTTACAGGTAGTAATCCCAGACATGAAATCCCAGACAGTAGTACCACTGCGTTGGTGTTCAGTCTGCAGTGATATGGCATTCAGCTGCCATTTCTAAAAATGCTCATTTCCTGTCCTATATTTTGTCAGTCTTGTATAGAATTGTCCTACAATAGGCTGCATCTTCCTCTTTCATCCTGGTGGTGCAAACATTGTGGTGCAGACAGGCCCCGATAATAAATATGGAGAAGAACGCTGTCTGATCTTTACCTAAAAAAAGACATTGCCGTAAAGTGAGGAAAGCAGCCCTGCAGGCGTCTGCTAGAACTCAAACAAAGAGCTCTACCTTCTGTACAGACACTCGAAACTTCATCAACTGTCAAAAGTTTATAAAGTGCAATATAATTAGTTTAATACTGACTACAGCATTATTATTTTCACATTTGTTACTGAGCACAGCAGCACTCCATGAGCACTGTATGATAACACAATAAAATGTGCTTTCTTTTCTTCAATCCAGCTTTATGTACTGGTCAGACTGGGGCACTCGAGCCAAGATAGAGAAAGCCGGGATGAATGGTGTGGACCGACAGGTGCTGGTGGCTGATAACATTGAATGGCCCAATGGCATCACTCTAGGTGAGGAGAAAACCGCTTTTTTTAAATTTTACAGTAGGTTTCACTCTCTGCTCTGTGTCACGCTTTTCAAGTAATTGTTGTGTGTTGCTAAATGTGCCTGTAGCAGAGTCGCGCAGAGAGCTAATGGACTCCGTCAACTCATTATAGGTAAAGGTCAAACGTTAATGAAAGTGTTATTGCAAATGTTCAATGATAGATTTACGAAGTCGTCACATTTGCTCAGGAATGATATTTGAAGCGTTTTAGAAGTTATGCATTGACACAGTTAAACTTGCCGTGATGTAATTGTGGGGAACTGACATTTTAAAATGTAATCAATATCACCTAAAGGGATTTGTTGGTCAGAGTGCAGGAGTGTTTACCGTGAAGGGAATCAATTTCTGCTCAGCTTCAAAAAGTCCTATTTATAATGAAGGAATCACATTTTTTATCTTCTTCACGTGGACTGTTCGTGTGTGTCGCTTACCAGGGGAAGAATAAAAAGAAAACAAACAAGCAAGAGGAGACACTGTTCTGCTTACATCCTAAACCTGAGCCCCTGGCATTTATCTGGATGTTACTTTAGCCCCTTTTCCATCTGTCAAAAATCCCACTAATACCCACTAACATCTGGCTCTCACTGCCGGGTCAAATGAGACAGACATGGGCTTTGATCGGCTCCGGTTCCGATTGGCAGTGATGGAAACGTGACACCTGGGTAAACTTATTAATTTGGCAGGAGAGTGAGGTGAGAGAGCTCCTCAGCTTTCGGTGCGTATGTGACGTCGAACAAACTCCTCTACTGGCAATGGGAAAGGAGTAAGTGGCAGGTTTACCCAGGTTCAAGAAAACTCACGTATACCCATTAATTTGGGTATAAAAGAAGTATTTCACATGTACCAGCTTCCTGAACTTTGTTGCAGACAAAAGCAACAATTCGTGGCAATTTTGCAATCTCTGAAATCAGTGGCCTGTTTTAGCAGGAGAATGTGTCCTGCCACATGTCAACAAAAAAAGCTGTTGACATGACCTCGTAATTTCCCATATTTTTCAGTCTAGTCAAGAATCTGGGTAAAAAAAAAAAAAAAAATCCACCTCACAACCTTTTAGTGTCTTTCTGCCGGTGTTTTTGAGTCCCGACAGGTCGAGATGTGTTGGCGTCGTCACCCACAGAATATTAGACAGGTGGTTGGTGTTGTGGATGATCTATCTTTATGTGTGTTTGTGTGTTTCTCAGACATGGCCAACAGGCGTCTGTACTGGGTGGACTCAAAGCTGCACCTCATAGCGAGCGTGGACCTGAACGGAGCTCACCGCAGAACACACATGTCGTCTGCAGAGACACTGGGACACCCCTACGCTCTGGCTGTTTTTGAGGTATGTGCGTGTATGTGTGTGTATGTGTGTGTATGTGTGTGTATCTGTGTGTGTGTGTGTGTGTGTGAGAGAGATGCTTCATTGATGTATCACAGCCTCTGATGCTGTACCACTAGACAATAGACTACAGGGATTTGGGGCAGCTGTCCATGATATCACTCAGCCTCCCACAACTCATCATATCTTCATCTCTCTCATTAGCCTCTCAGGAGCCTGCAGTCTGACTGGGAGTTTTGAATGTAATGACTGTTGAGTTCAATTTAGTGTGTGTGTGTTTGTGTGTGTGTCCCTTTAGGCTGAGCCGACTAGCAAAGACTGAGCATACTAAACAGAGGATAGCTATATGGAAAAGAGAGCAGCCTAAAGCAACACACACACACACAATGTGGTCATCAGCCAACTTCTCTGTGTGTATGTGTGTGATGTGTCAGGGCCGTCCGGGAGCAGAAATCTGGTTTAGTGCCAAACAGTCCAGTAAATCTGCTGCCTCGTGGTTTCAGTGCTGCTTGTGTTTGTGTGAAAACAGAGTTGTGCTGCTGTTGCTGACAAACTCCTCCCTGGGTTGAGCCCGCTGGTGCAGCCACAGCAATCTTCCAGACAGTTTCACATGGGTGGTAATGACATCCCCCTGATGGCCTCTTCTCCAGTGGCATTCCTCTCTAGGGGGAGCTGGTCTCAGTGGGAACAGAGATACAGAATTCATTCAGCATCAGTGCAAATTTCTAAGAATTAATTTTTTGAAAGGATCCACGTTTAAATTACATTTGTGGGCTCAAGGATCAAGAAACCTGTCCAGGGTGATTAAAAAACCACTTGATTCATATGTCCCTCCTGTGACAGTAGGAACAGAGCAAAGAAGATTCAACTGTGTAGTAACCACACAGTGTAAAAGTATTCCACTGCAAGTACAAGTTATACATTCCAATACCTGTGTAAAAAGTATTATCGGTATATCAGATATCAAATCAATCAATCAATCAAACTTTATTTATGTAGCACCTTTCTGTGGATAGTACAATTCAAAGTGCTTCACATATGGTTGACACTATGATAAAAATAAAGAATGAAACTTATTTTTTGCCTTATGAACATGTTATCGTGAGAACGGGCAAAGATGATCATTTCAAACTTGGCACAAATGTTCTCAAAGACTCACAGATTAACTGGTTCGATTTTGGATGTCAAAGGTCAAAGGTCACGGTGGCCTCACTAAACATGTTTTTGTTCTTTTGAACATGATAGCTCAAATCTGCTTTTAAGGAAATGTATTCAAATTTTGAGCAGTTGTCTCTTGAACGATTAACTGATTAGATTTAGGTGGACAGAGGTCAAAGGTCACAAGTGTCCTGGAAGTTTTCTGGAAGCTGGTGAAAGGAGAACTCAGGCAGCAGCTGATGTCTTATGCAGAAGAGTTGTATGTAGACTTGATGCATCAAGGAGACCAGAAGGTGAAACAATATACAAACGCTAACAGAGTAACATGAGCAACTGTCACCAACAAGTCTGAAGATGTCTCCCACAGCATCCCAGTATATCTCCCTCTACTTGCGTCACCCATTCCAACAGCACATCCATGAATGGCTAGAATTGCTGTCACTCTGTATGCTACATGTAGGTGTTCGCATCCTATTGGATAGTTAAGCCTAAATATGCATTCCTAAATCAGATTGTGTCCTTACGTCTTGTCCCTGGAGAAATACACTAAAGTCAGTGAGAGTTGAAGTTGGTGCCTCTCTGTCTGGAGCATCTGAGTTAGATATGAAAGTCGCTAAGCGTAGACACTACAATGAACTGTTGGTTGGTCCGTTATCTATAACCTGACCTTGGGTACTGCTCAGAGAGAAGGGAGTATCTCTGGAATTATACAGGCACTATTCTCCTGTGCATATATAATATACACTATACATACAATATAGTGGTATATACAGTAATGTGTGAGGATGGTCAAAGATTCCTCAACAGTGAGTGTGAAAAAAAATTCTTAAGACTTAAACTGCACTGGTTGGTGGAGTGCCACAGGGCACTAGTTCTATTTCTTTTTCTCCATACTCTTAACAAAATGAACATATCCTTCCAAAGCATAACCTTGAGATTTTCACCGTGCACTGTTCATCCAGCCTGCAGACAGCACATAGTGTAACTCAGAGCAACGATGATGAATCCCCTCCAGTGCGATACAAGTCTCTGCTCTCTGCCCTGTTGTGACTACAGGGTGACCTTCTCCTGCAGGAAGTCGAACACACACACAAGAGCTCCGTGTTATTGAATGGAGCTCATTGTGGTGTTCAACACATCAACATCTCTTTCTGACTTGACACAAACACACACACACACACACACACACACACACACACACACACACACACACACGTAAACACTGTCTCGCCGCTCACTGGAGATTAGCCCGTAGTCTCTAAGGCAACCGCAAAAAAAATATCGGCTCCTGTCTAAAACTGTCTTTTCAAACTGTTGAGGGAAACAAAGCAAACAAATCAGTTGATAAACAACGGGGGTGGTTAAAGTCTGCCTTTAAACGACTGTACTTTGATCTGAATAGGAAATGTTTTAATCATTTAACACCGAACACTGTGAGGAACCACAGAGGAAACGCCAGATAATTAACAACAAAGTGATAGATTATATCGTCTTATAGAACGGTCCCATTTATCACCTGCCTGTCGCTCAATGCTGCACTGCTGCTGAATACAAACCGCGTGTTGCCTCCAAACCTTCATATGCATTTCCTTCATGCACTCATCCCATCACATTTGCAGCAAAGGCCAAATTAACATCTCTCTCTCTCTCTCTCTCTCTCTCTCTCTCTCTCTCTCTCTCTCTCCCTCTCTCCCCCCCGCCCCCCCTCTCCCCCGCCCCCTCTCTCCCTCCCTCTCCAACTAAAGACAATGAATTAGATTCTGTGTGGCAACAAATATGCATCAGTGCATAATTCACTCGCCCTAATTCTCCTTGCTATTATTTTTCCTCCAATAAATTAGACTTGTGTAGACTGCGAGCCAGGCTCTGTTGAATCTCCCCCTGCACGTCTCCTCTCTCTCTGTTTAGGTCATTTGTCCCTGAGCTTCTTGTCACTCATATGCGCTTGTTTTATTTCCTTCCTGTCATACATTTTCTCTCAGTTACAGTCTGTCTGTCATATTAAAGGTTTCTCTACATGCACGGTGTCCCGAAACTGAACAAGGTCATCAGCAGTGTTGATGCATCTTTCTTTAAACTGCATCTTGTAAAAGCCGTAACATGGCCATGCCCTTAAATTATGGACTGTAAATATGAAGCAGTATTTCTGTTTGCCGCAATGTCCTGCTCGTTAAGCTCAATACCACCCTGATGAACTTGTGGTGTGTTTTACACATATTAACGTATTGTATCCCCTCTTTCTCAGGACCGGATCTACTGGACAGACAGAGACAGGGCGGCAGTCTTCATGGCCAACAGGCTGACTGGGCAAGACGTCCACACGCTGGCTGAAAACCTCAACGACCCCCACGACATTGTGGTCTTCCACCAACTGCGGCAGCCGCAAGGTGTGTGTGTGTGTGTGTGTGTGTGTGTGTGTGTGTGTGTGTGTGTGTGTGTGTGTGTGTGTGTGTGTGTGTGTGTGTGTGTGTGTGTGTGTGTGTGTGTGTGTGTGTGTGTGTGTGTGTGCATGCGTGTATGTGTGTCTGCTGGTGTGCCATCACACCTCGACTGTCTGTGATCGTGTGAGCGGTGTCGTATCTCTGTGACCATGTTTCCTCTCTGGGTCCATCTCAACCCAGGCGACATGAATAAATGATACTGAGGCTTGTGACTGTGGCGGAGTGATCAAAGCTGTGGGAGCAGCTGTACATTCGCACGTCCGTCAAATCCCTGCCTCAGACCCGCTTCTCTCTCACAGGACAGTCTAGGTTTGAACCGAACGCAGCACGTAATCGTGAAAGTGACGGATCAGGATTTTTCTTTGTGTGCGTCAGTTTCCATATCTGTCTGCGCCTGCCTGTTGTCACCATATTTCCAGTTCGATCTTGAGTGGTCAGCTGTGGCTCTGGAAATATAAGCCGTGTTCCGCCATGAACTCCAGAGAAGGTCCGCACAATTGGGTTTGGATTCTTTCCAGTGGAAGATTCTCTGTTGAGATATGTTAACACAAACAAAGAAATCTCCGGAGCGTTCAGCTGACGGGTGGTGCAGCAGGCAGAGGCAGGATGTAAAGTATTAATTCCACTGCTGAGATCATGTTTTTGTTTACAGCACATCAACACCGGCACATCACAAAAAACTCTTATTATCTTCAATGTCTTCTACCTGTATTACTTAGTTTTTTGTCAGTTTTGCGTCCGTCTTGTGTTAGAAGCATCAACAAGCCCACTTGGTCGCTGTGACAAATCACCTGCTGTTTTCTCACATTAACTCACTGGGACACTATCCGGAGTTTTTACTTGGGGACTGGCAAGAGAAACTCAGGAGAAAGTCCAGAGCCTGTCACTTGGATTTACTTACAGCCCTCCTGAGAATATCAGGACACAATCCAGAGTTCAAGTCTGAAAGCAGCTATAGAGGGTCATCCACTTATCACAAGGTTGGCAGTTCGATCCCCGACACCTCCAGTCTGCGTTCCATTGCGTCCATGGGCAAGATACTGAACCCAAAGTGGCTCCTGACGGCTCGACAGTCTATAAAAAAGTGTGCAATAGAAAAAGCGCTGCATGTGTGCACGTTGTATGAATGTGTGCGAATGCGGCATGCACGGTAAAGTGCTTCGGGTGGCCGATAGGACTAGAAAAAGCTCTATATTATTACAATCCATTCACCATTTACCATTCATACACTGTATGTTTCCTAGTTTGTATTTACTCAAGAGTTTCGGACGACCACAGTGGAGTTGTCTCAGGCAAAGCTTCACAGAAACTGGTTATTATTTACAGCAACTTCCTGCAGTTGCCAGATTTCATTCTTTGTATTCTCTTAGATTTTGTTTACGCAAAGGGCTTTGTTGAAAGGGAATTCGACATTGTTCACAGCGGGGAACAATAAGGGTAGAGCAACTTCCTCTGTCTCTCTCTCTGACTCGCTGCTCTCTCCCTAAGCTGAATAAGTGATAATCTTATTTACGTAACCATAACTGTGTAATTCCTCATGTCGCTCCTCTGTCTCTCTGTCCCTGTCTCCAGGCCCTGACAGCTGTAATCTGGGCAGCGTGGCCAATGGGGGCTGCGAGTACTTGTGTCTTAAGGCTCCGCAGATAACCGAGCACTCGCCCAAATACACCTGCGCCTGCCCCGACGGACAGGACCCGGGGCCCGATATGAGGGGCTGCGTGCCAGGTGAGTGTGTTTGTTCTTCGGTTATTGATAATGTGGTCATCTTGTGGTGTTTATTCTCCGGTAATTGAGGGTATTTAGTAATCAATAGCACTTAAAGGGATTTGCTGGGCCGAGCGTCGCCGTGCTCACTGTGCAGATAATGTGATTTTACTTCACTTTACAGAGCTTTTGCTTTTTGTGTGTCATCAGAGGGGACAGTTATGGGATTCTGGCCACTAGCTGCTACTGGATTAAAAAGAGACTTGTTGCTTAATGCAATAGCTTATAGTGCTGACAAAGCTTTACTGAGCAAATAGTAAAAGTAAGAACAAAGCAAAACAGAAAAATACTAAGTTAACAAGGATGAAAAGGTTATTAATAACACATAATAACAAATGATATTCATATTTGGAATGTTTAATTACCAACATAATGTTTAATAACCAGGAGAACTGAAACATTTTCAAAAGAAATTTAACTGTTTTCACATTTTATTTGAGTAAAATTGCCTAAAACTCAAAAGGATTGATAACTGCCTTTACACAATTTGTCACAGAGCTAACACAGTAGAGCATATGTAATCAATCAATTCTTATTTATTTTTTAGTGGCTAATAATTGATAATTAATCACTAGATATGTTCCCTCCGAGCAACATACTGTAGCTGACATAAAAAAGGATGGTTGCTAAGCAACAGGTGGGGGATACAGTAACCTGGACCACTATACAAACTAACACAATAGATCTGGAAACAAATACTATAATAATATAAAATAATATGTTTATTCTGATTATGATCTTTTAGAGCCATTGTGCCAATTTTTTTTCATAAAGCGTTGCTACAGGCCCCTGATCATGTTTGTGGATTTTAATAATATTTAGCCATGATTACTGTCAAAAAGAAAACCCACTTACATGTTGTCATGTTGTTTTTTCCATTTCCTGAAAAGGACATGGAAGATTTCATTTTATACAGAAATACAACTGAATATATCCATATAGAACAGTATTTAAACGGACTACAGTGGGAGGAAATAAACGTACATCTCCTGAAAACCTATTTTTCAGAGGAGTCAGTATTTGCGACAGCGTCTCTAACATTTGAATCAAAACGTGGGAACAGCTGATTGTTTGCTCACGTCAGCGGGTGACTGTCAATCACATTTAATTCACTATCCCCACCCACATAGTTCTGATGACGCACAGGAGTTTGGACTGTTAATGATCAATATCCATGGATGTTACTTCCTTATTTTACATGACGAGATTATTTGTCTTATCGTAAGAATATTTAATGGAAGATTTTGAAATTTGGGGAAACACTCTGGTTTGTTTTTTTAAAATAAAATAGTTCCCAAGATGTCAAAATATTACTAATGCTGAAGAAAAAATACTTAAGACTTGAAATCACATTTTCAGGGGCTGTACCACAATTGGAATAATTCACTTTCTTGCACTCAAGGTTTCTTTCTGTGCTCCTTCTTTCCTTCTCACAGCACCAAGAAACAACAGGACACTGACGTCCACACCTCCCACTGGTCTTATACCTCGCACTGGTGCAACTGTTGATGAAGACTCGCCTCCGCCATCAGGGGGAGTATCGCAGGCCGACGCCACCCCCCACTTGACCACTGCTCCGTCTGGTGCCGCGGACCCCCTCACACCCCTCTCCACGCTCAAGCCTGTGTCGTCGCAGGAGTCGAAGGCGCTGGGCTCCCACTCCACAGCCACCGCAATGGTCGTCTCCACCACGCCTGCAGGGGACAGCAGCGTGTCACAGCACTGTAAGTTGACGGTGATTTATAAAAACAAAAAGATTTATGACTTTAAGAGTCCTCGCTATGTGCGTTTGAACATTTCTAATGTGAGCCCAGTCTTCTGCAAGCACAACTTTCACCTGAGCGTCGACGTCTCCTGCCAAGTACCACATCCTCTAGCACTACTCACACTTGTAATGTAGCCAACAGCCTCATCCTCACTGTAATGACGACATTAAAGTGAGATATCTGCGAGACTCGACGACCACGCTCGACTGACTTTAATAGGAGTGATGGATGGTACCTTGCCGCCAAGGAAACGTCACCTCTCCCTTCATAAATTGTGCAGAGTGGAGTGTTGCATGTCTGCGAGGGCACGTGCGCTCTTGTGTAATTGCACAGAGTGTACATGTACATGTTAGTAAGTGTGAAGTAGGTAAATGAGCGCGAGTCGTGAGGTGACATTGGAGCCAGACGGAGCAGAGATGGATGAAGCTTAGAAGGTCAGGGTGTGTCGTCAAGGTCGCAGTCGGGCAAATGCCAACCGACTCATCATTTCTCCCCCCCCCCTATTTCATTTTTAGTCCAACGTCTTTTTTACACTATCTGTCGCTCTTTGTAAAACACTCACGGCCACACACGCATGATCACCCGCTCCGCTTTTATCTCCCTCCTCTTCCACCGGCTTTTCCTTCCCGCTTATCTTTAAGTCTACTTCTCATACATATTTTTTTTTGTATCATCCTGTACGCTTTCCCACTCTTATCCTCTCTGGCTCCGCTGTGTTTCCGTCCTCTCGCTCTAACTCCTCTTTCTCCGGTCTCATCTCTCCCTGCAGCTGGAGGTGACCATTTCCTCCTGGGCGAGAACCTGACAGTAGCTGTTCTGGGAGTGGTCATCCCCATCGGTAAGTCCCCTGAAGCGTCCTTTTTCCTGCATCTGTCCGTCCACACTAAAGGCCGGCTGCTTTCTACCTGACCCCTATGGCCTCTCTGTTTGTGCTCAATTCACTGACCCTGCTGTGGCAGGACGAGAGAAGCCACAGGTCTTTCTTCTCGGAGGTTTATCTCATTAGTCATTTTCTGTGTCTGACATCTCTGCCGCGCTGCATCATTCACCTCACACTGTGTTGTTGTGTTGGGTCCTGCTACAGCCTTGGGCCTCCTTGTCAGTAGATACTTTGTCTCTGGAGTTTAACGGAGCAATAAAATGCACTTAGAACATTTTCTTACCTCTAATGGCGAGTTAGGTTGTTCAGTACTGCCGCTACACCTGTCTATCTTTTTTTTACCACAGGACATGTAGGTTACACCATAACAGTGGCAGATTTACCCCTTAAATGGGGAAACAAGCAATATTCAGTGTGAAACCAAAAGTAACCGGATCAACCTTGATTCAGACGTTCAGGTGTGAAAAGGCCCTGAGTCCAAACTTGAAAGCCTGAAGCAAAAACTCAGCATGGTAACCAGGTGATTATCCATTTATAAGACATGAAAATCAACAGGTTTGTTTATTCATTTCAATGCAGAGCAAGTAAATCCTAATATTATAACCATGATAGCAAAATATGTTTGATCAATCTGTCTGACTTACATATTTTCTGTATCGTCAAAAAGTGTGTTTTGCACCTTTTAATGTTATGACGTTGCTGAGACGTCTTCATAAACTCTTATTGCTTTACTTTATTTAGCAAATATGAATTCATGTAATTGTTTTAAACAGGTTTATTTACCCTGTAACCTCAGTGTATTTAGTTAATGATGTGCCAATTAGCCTTCAATGTTGTTTACGACTCGGAGGCCAGGGAGCCCAACATTCTAATGACTGCAGAATAAATTACAACTGATAAAAACACAGTTTAATTCATTACTTACACTCTTACTCTCATGTTTTTGGTTTTGTAAAGACTAGATAAACACCAATCTTTTATAGAAGAACACAGTTACATTTAAATAATAATTTCCTCCGGGAGCATTTTCTCTTGAGTAAGCTGGTCCTACTTTGACACCACTTATAAAAATATATAGAGGCTAGAGGACAATAAACAAACTGTATATGTGGAAGATGTTATTGTAGAATCTTCTGTTCATGTGCAGTTTGATGTGTGAAGATGCACAACTAGTGCAACGTGTAAATGAACCTGAACAACATGAGTAAGCCAATAAGTTCAGATGGACAGTTTTCATAATGCATTTCATCAGGTGAGCAGACAGTACAAGAGGAAAAAAGAAAAAGAGAAAGAATGAAACTTTATTTGGGAAATTAATTAACAATATATATTAAATTACATGATTTATTCAAGGGCAGATTTGCTGAGCATGAGCTGCCAACAGATAGTGATGTAGTGTGATGGTTTTTAGATGATATAGATTATAGTATAGCTTTGCAGAGCTGAGTAAAAATATCTCTTGGTCCGTGTTTGACCTGACTTTGACCTGACGATTGGCTGAGCCACATACACACACAACCTGTGTGTCGCTGCCCCTCTCTGTCCCCCCGCATGCCTGTGCTGCTCCTCCCTGTGCTTCTCATTTCATGCCATGGACTCGTTCTGCCTTGTTAACGCTGCCCCCTTCCCATTTCCCTGCCGCTGTGTGTTAAACGCATGCAGTTCCTATCGTTGCCACAGTGGTGTTCGGCCTGGTCTGTGCCGGCGTCTACCTGGTGTGGCGGAACTGGCGGCACAACTCCACCAAGAGCATGAACTTCGACAACCCCGTCTACCGCAAGACCACCGGCGAGGGCGAGGAGGACGAGATCCACATCGGTCGGACGGACGGCATGGGGCACCACACCCACCATCACCCGTACCCGCAGGGCGTCAGCATGGGAGTTGTGGGAGCAGGAGGTGGGACCTGCCCGCAGTTCATCGCACTGCCACTCGGGGGCAGCATGCCCGATCCGGGGACTCACTGGTACACGGAGCAGCCGATGCTCTCCACCGCAAAGTGATCCGAAAAGGGGCGATTTCCGGAGAAGATGGCCGCTCAGGCACACGCGCACACAGCGAGGTCAGGGGTGACTTGGACTGAGTCTGCTGAAGGGACGAACTACATATCATCCAGTGTTACACGCAGCCATTCACAGCCCTGTACTATGCCAATTTCCATTTGAAAAACAGTAAGTCGTGTCAAACCTTTTCTGTGCTGGAGCTGGATCTATTTTTCTTCTGGTAAATACTGAGAATTGATCACAGAGTTTTAAAATGTGTGCCAAAATTGACCTAAGCTGGGATACGGAGTCAAACTGGTTCCTGTCGTGAGTCGTCTTTTACATTGATAACTTAGTGAGGTGTGTGCTGTGTGTCTTATATTTTGTGACAGGGCTAGTGAGGGGTTATGTTTTGTCCTTGATGTACTAACTCTGGCTCTGTGCTTTTCCCAGTGGGCTGCGGAGCTCTGGGAACACAGTTTAGGAAGGAGAAGGAGCTGTGGAAGTGGGACAGTACCTGCGTTGATGGGACAATCTGTACAGATTCGTGTCAGAATCAATCATAAATGTCATTACTGAAGCCGTGTTGTGTAGTTAACATTGTCCTTGATGTGTTTTCTGTGAGGTTTTTTATTCCCAGATTGATTTTAAAGAAAGGTTACCACCCACATCTTGTTCTTTCTTTCAGGTTCAGAGACAAACCTGTAAAAGTGGGTTGTCCAGCATTTCACAGTGCAGTTGATTTGAAGGGGTTTTGTTATTAATTTACCTCTAACGTCCCAGAGTTTTGGGAGAGTACAGCAAGTGAGTGGAAAAGAGAAACTGGACAAATTCAATCTTTAGACCTTGGTGTTCTGTGAGCAGAGAGATTGTGAGGTTAGAGAGAAGTGGAATATACTACAGGAGTTCCTTCCTCTTTACTGTGACTTTTTTAGATGCCGAATGGTTCGGGAGAAGCAATAGACTGAGTCTCGTGGTTGACAATAATTACTTCAGTGTTTTGATTTTCTTTGATCACCTGAATTTGAGTGTGACAAACGTGCACACGAACACACACATGGGGCGCAGTGATGGCTGGCTCACGCTGATCTCCAGAGGACGGAGACAATGTGCACTTGGCCTCTGAAAACACAAACAGCATGCATAATTGCTCACCAACTGACAGCGCAGCCATTCTTTGTTCCCGGGCAACACACACTGACACACACATATACACACACACATGCATGCACACTTTCACAAAAAGCGTGCGAGATTCCGTGCCCGCTCGCCTCCTCCTGAGGTGGCCGATATCCGAGCAGACAGTTTTGGATAGTGCAATGTGGGAGAGCCCAGCTGGTGGCTGCATGATGAGAGTGACCTGTCATGTGATGTAACCACACAAAAACAAAAATCCAACTCTGATGTAATGGGTATGAGGCCGACTTGTCCTGTCAGTGAGTGTGTTCCGTGCTGGTTTATACCCGTCATTAACGCTGTTACTCCATTTGTACAACTTTAAAACTCTTTGTGTGTGTGTGGGTGTGTGTGGGTGCGTGTGCGTGTGCGTGTGTTCATTATTATGCATGTGAGTGCTAATGTTCATCCCACAGCCATATTTGAAACTGTTTTGTATGCTCTCTGTTGCACAACCCTCTTAGAATGCCTTCTGTACTGTGCATTGCATGGAAGAAAACAGTGTATGAAGGTGTGTGTGTGTGTGTGTGCGTGTGCTCGTGTGCGTGTGCGTGTGTGTGTGTCTGTGAGACTGGAGAAGCTCTGAGGGTGCTTTTTGATTCATTGATTTGTAAATATGTTTTCATAAGGTTTTTGATAATGTATTATAGGATTATGTAAAAGAAAAGCTGTACATAAGATTTTAGATAAAGTGTCGACAGGTATATTAATTTATTTGTATAAAGCTCTGCATTCCCTGATTGTACCAACTTTGAATTACCCACCAAAGTGATTTGTGTTGTTTTCTTGCCGTGCATCGTTTGCCCTCCATCTTTCTGTTAACACATGGTGTCCCCTCTCACCTCCTTGCAACGCTTCCCGACCTCAGTGTTAATGACATTAATGACGTTTTTGGTTATTTGTGCCTTTGTTTACTTTAAAATGTTTCCCTTGTTATGGGTTTTTCTTTTTGGTTAAAAGGACAGGGATCACTGTACAGGCAAAGATAAACTGTAATAAGACCAAACTGCTTTCACTTTTTCATTTTCTGTAATGGATTGCTTTTGAATATCTCTATATATTGATATATAAAATCCAGCTGAAAATTTCCTTAACGTGTGCTGTGTCGTCGTCTTCTTCTACAAATGATCAAATATTACGCCTGTCTCAAGTACACCGCTCAAAAGGAATATTTTAGTGGCACTGAAGATCTTTAAAGTGAGCCTATAATATTTGCTGATCAACTGCCATTTTTCAACTCTTAAACCAGTTGATTTAAACCTGCACTGGTAAACATTTTCATATGGTTCGAATGGTCAGCGTGGCCTACACAGTTACAGATTGTTATTAGAAAAAATTTAAACGAAATGTATGCACATTAAGGAGTATCAAACAGCAAACAAACTTAACAATTAGTCAGTGAACACAGCTGAGCCATGGACTGTGTTTAAAGATGGATGACTTGATAACTCTCCAGAAAAGCAGCCAAAGCACCTAATCACCAACTGGTAGCTGGCTGCAGTATAGGTTATAAACCCTGCCTCCTCCATGTTAGTGGATGGACCATGAACCAAACTCAAAAGTCTGATGTATATTCTTGAGCAATTATTTTTGTTAAGTTTGGTTTAAAATTAGTTATTTGATGCCATAAAAACATGATTGATAGCTGAGACCGACTTGTGTATGATTTGTGTATGATGCGTAAGATGGCAGCGTGTCTGGGATATTTTGGCTTCATTTCTGATGAGTGGGAAGAAGTGGAGACATGTTGTCCGTCTTTATAGACAGTCTATGAGATGAGCATTTAGCAGCTAATGAGTCCGAAATTTCCTCAGATATGGTCCAGATCAAAAATGGAAATAATGAATGTGAATGTCGCACTCGCATTCATCAGGTTGGCCACAAGAGGCCGCCAAATGAATGCTTACATTGTTATGTGTCTGGTAAATATTATTTGCCAACACTTGGCAACACTTAGCCGTTTCAATGTTAATGTCAATCATCAACTTTTGGCGACCTGAGAACGAGTGGGACCACAAGCAGGAATCAACAAAGAGGTATGGTCCTTATCAGGTATGGTGTGTTTACTGTCTAAGTAGTTTGATCTCATGTAAGCAGGTGACAACCTACCTGACGTCACCTATTGGTTTGTGAACTGTCGTTTTTAATCCTTGAGTTTGGCATTTTGTCCAGGGCCATCTTGTTGTTTTTAAACCAAAAGAAGCCATATTTGGAGATGTGGGGGGTGGAGCCTGACTGGGAGCTCGAGGACACTGCACGGCCACCTACATCTGCGACCTTCACCCATTGGAAGGTACTAGCTGTCAGTCACACAGTATCCATGCCGTGCTTTATCATCTGTTTGACTCTAAATGAGACCGTAATTTACTAAATGAACATCATGCTGTATTGGAGAAGGCTTGAAGCTAAAGATTGAGACCATAAACTCAGTATGAAAATGTTCATGTGAGAAGTAAGGTCATCTTCTAATGGACTTCAATGGAAAGGGACTTCTGTGCAACCTGTAGAATCGCCCCCTACTGGTCATTTGATAGAATACTGGTTTCGGCACTTGGTTTGGCTTCACTTTCCGGACTATACGACAATTTTTATATACAGTCTATGGTTTTAAGTAGCTGCCGCTGGTCATACCCGACCAAGTAAGGCTGCCACAGCAAAACGACTACATGTGTTTTAATCTACCAATGTGTGTTATATTGCTCATGAATTCACATTTTTATTTGACAGAAGGAGAATGTGTTATTCGTGCATTCCAAATCTATTATGAGCCCATGCTGTTTTGTATCCACCCTGACTGTGTGTGATCCATCAGCAGACAGAAAAACAGTGGCAGATAAATCCAGTCCATTATGATTATTAAAGGGAAACCAGGCAAATGCCTTCAGACTCATCAGCCTCCTTGTTGTCCTCCCACCCCATTAGGATATTATGTAATGAGTACTTTAGTTTTTTTAATAATCTAGTGGGGCCTGCAGCAGAAATTCATTGGTCCACATATGAGCACACCATATCAACCTTTATTCATTGTGGTGTGACGGCCTGTCAGGGTGGGGGATGGTATATGTCTACATTTCTCTGTGGCCTTTGTACTCGCATGAATACATATCGTCACGGGTCTTTTATTCTATTCATGTATTTCAGGACATTGTTTTAATTTTAGCTAGCAGTGCGAGCGTCACTTTATGATAGAATTTGCTCAGATTTAATCTGCGACCCTAGAGAAGGATGCTGATTTAAGGGTTCATCACAGCGGCAGGGCAGTCGGTCGGCGAGGCTGGAGAAACCCCCCCCCCCAGGGGAAATGAGGTGGCTTTGCTCTTTCAGACGGAAATCCAGCCTCCTCCTCCTCCTCCGTCTCCACGCTCAATCCTCTGTGTCACACAAATATAATCTCAAGTCTTTGCAGCAAAAATAAAAGCTCTGACACTTACTGCTCCCCAATGGGCTAAAGGAACAAAGGGCCACTCACACACACACACAGCTGTTTTCACGCCTGACTGGGCCTTTCCAGCTGCCATACGGTGGGACTGCAGGTGAATCTCATTGTGGCGTCTCTCACTGAGGAATTAGGACAATTCCGTGGGTGTCTTGTTTATAATTGTCTGCCACACTTGAAGGGGATTAGATCTAATCCCCCGGGTATGGTCATTTTAAGAATTGAGAATATTGTTGCTCTATGTATGTGTGTTATTTGGCAGGTAGTGGTGATGCTGGAATGGAGAAACTGCGCCCCCTGCTGGATTTCCAGTGCAGCCTGACAATTCAACTATTGTATTTGAGGGCATGTTTGCTTGTTTGAAAATAGACATCATCATCATCATCTATTTTCTCTGATTTTTATTAAAAACAAACATTGTTAAAATTGTGGAAATTGCTAGAGAGAGAAATCAACAGGTTGGTTTACATTTGTCTTTCATGTACACATCATGCAGCATTCAACAAGTACTTTACATGTCTTGATATATTTTACACACATTTTATTTTATTCAAAAAGTGCTGATCTGCTGCAATTATGGAAATTGCAGCCTCTGCTTTTTCTCTATAAACAGAGAAGCACCTGGGATAAGGACCATTTTATCATGACAACAATTTACTTATAATAAATATATATTTTCATTGCATAGTTTGCAGAGGGAAGCTGCTACTTGATTGTGCAAAGATCAAGCCTAACCATGAAAACACATTTTACTGCACAAGCACTCACAACAAACCCTTGTTGAAAGCCCCACCTCTCTCATTGATGATGTAGTCTCGTTATGATGATGTCATCCCATACCAAACTTGAGTTAATGCTTGTGCAGCACAAGTCCTGGATTCAAAAACAATATCATGGAAGAAAGAGGTCAATCCAGGCACATAGCATCAACCTTAAACTGCATTTTAAGGTGCATCAGACGGAAAAGAGCATGTGTGAGAGGTTCATTATATCTGCAGACTCTGTTCTGATTTTCCAGCTCTACAGAAGTCGAGCCTTAGCGTGGGCCTGCAGGAGGGCGGCTGTGTCCGTATGGGAACCTTGCATGGCAATGGAGATGGCAGTTTGACCAAGCTGGAGGACAGAGAGAAAGAAAAGCCAAATGAAGTTCGACACACGAGATAAAGATTTACTAATCCATCTGTGATTTTAGCCATGCTAGCAGTATTCAAAATCAACAATTACTGGATGGATTTCTTTGAACTTTTGTGAGGACTTCAGCAGTCGCCTGAGGATGAATCCCACTCACTCTGTTGATCCCCTGAGATTCACTCTGGTGTTTAGAGACACAACTGCAGTGGCTGTTCTAAACCTGCCTGTTTGGAATGGTGGCCTGTGGTAATGCTGGTTGCAGCTTTCTTTCTCTGACTGTAAAAGTGACCTGCAGTCATTGAGCAGTAGAGACCCAGGCCACCGAACCCTGAAGCTGCACCTCCGCTGCTGCACAAAGAGCTGTTCACCTGTCTATTCAAAGTTCTGTGAAGCTCGACTCAGTGCACAGATCCCTGAACTGGTGAATCAGTTGCCTTTGACATGAACGCGGTGTTGTCGTGACAACGTCTCTTATGTTGATGAGTCACAGCCGCTGCCGCTTCAGAGCGCTGCATTCACAGTTTATAAATACTGAAAGTGTCTCAACACCAGATTAGACACTGCACTTCCTTGGGCCTTTAATAACCCAGTTGCCAAGCGTGAAGCCAATAAAATGAATGGTTCTTCAGATATGCGTTCCACATACAGACAGACAGAGATTTCTTAAATGATGAGACCGATTTTATTATGTAATTGCTGACATGTTCAACTGAACTAGCAAAAATATGACTATACTTTACATTCTAATGCAGACATTAGCGTGTGGCTCAGGTACAAAGCTTCTCTGCCTGGCAGGAGGACTCTTAGCATTGTGCTCATTGGAAGAGTTTCATGGTGCAGGATTGAGGCTGCACCTTGAAATCAAACACTAATCCGCATGGTTGCATTTTCAGTTCATAGGATAAATGGGTTAAGAATTCATATTTATCAGAGTTTAATTAGTCTCATTAATGAGGGTTTGTGTCAAGGTGAAATATAGTTGAATATGCTTTAGAGTCGAGACTGGACGCCTGTGGTTTATGGTCTTTTCTTCCTCTGAAACTAAGGTGGACTGCATCAAAAGTAATAGATGCATATGGAAGCCGTCTTCCCTGCCTCCACTCGCTCCAGACTGGCAGATAAATTACTGTTGGCGGATTAGCTCATCTCAGCCCAGGGAGATTTGTCTTACTGTAGCCCTGATTAATCCTGGGAAAGCTCTATTCTGCTGCATGCACACTCTCAGTCCACCCACATGCACACAGTGTGAGTCCAAACACAAACGCTTTCATACACCCAAGCTCCCTTTTGAGTTCAGTTATGTGCGTAGTAAAGTTTTGTTATAAAAACAGGATTTCACAAGAGAAATCGAGTTGGAGTTGTCCTTTTGAATTTCTGAAATCTTATTACCTGAGGGTGCTGCCTGTAGAATTTGAAAGAAAATGTTGTCCAATTATTTTTTTATTCTTTTGGAATAATTAATACCGCGACAACTGCAACTATGTATCTCACACTAGGCGGTTAGGGGATAATATTGGAAATAAATACTCCATGGGACTTGTGTGCTTCAGTGTCACCTTGTCAGTGAGGGTGAGGTCACATTGGCTCCGCTCCAGCAGCAGCCGTGCGATGTGTGTGTGGCCCCTCTCCGACGCGAACATCAGGGCCGTGGTGCCCTGGCTGTCCTGGCTGTTGGTGTCGGCTCCACAGCTCAGCAGCAGGCGGACCATCACGACTCGGCCGTGTCTCACCGCCAAGTGCAGAGCTGTTTGGCCCGTCTGTGCGGAAAAAAGAGCGAGAGAGGATGGGACACAGACGGAGATCTGTTATTGATAAAGGACTCTTTAGAGGGATGCAATTTAAGACCATATTTCACATAATGCAAGATAGTGTCATTCATTGGACCCTCCATGGCTTTTACACATCTGTGGGCCCTAAGCAGGATAAAGTTTGGGGGCCATGCATCGAAGTGGACAGACCAGTTATAGCCCTTATTCATTTGAAGTTATAAGCATAGTCCCAGTCATTAGTCAAACCAAACATAATAGTCAATTTGTATTCAAACAAAACTATTTTAGGCTTGGAATATAGATCATGCTAAAGTTTCACTTTTTAAAGGTGCCTTATTACAAAAAAAATGTTTCACTCTGACAGAGGGGGACACAGTTTTTGGATCAAACATACGTGATGATCCTCGCTGTTGCCTTATCAGACAATACTGACAGTAGCAAGCGTTATAGTAGCAAACCCTAATCCAACGAAGTACAATCTATGACTTTGGGGGCCCCCTGGTGGCTGCGGGACCCTAGTGGCTACCAGAAAGTTGTTTTATAGGGAGGGTCGGCTCTGCTGTTATATTCTCACATCTTTTAAACTGCTCCCCCAAGTCCTTCATAGCCTTCTTTAAAAGGCTCCCCTCAGAGGTGAGAAAGGAGAAATTACAGAACTGATTTGTAGTTATATGTGAAAAACAATGGAGTGACCCTTTATATTGTGTGGGAGTAGATGCAATCTTCCATTTAGACTTGAACAAGCTCCCTCATTATGGAAGTTGCTCCTCGTTGAACTCAGACAGACTAATTCTCTAGCTCCTTTTAAATCCCCTCTTAAAACTTAACCTTTCATGAAAGCTTTTACAGATGATTGACTATGGCTCTTATTTACATGTACTAATCGTAGTTATTTATAATTCAATTCTTTCTATTTTATTGTTCTATTTTCTCTGCTCTTGTTCCATTGTCTTATTTCCGTTGTTCCTTCCTTGTAAAGCACGTTGTAACAACATTAAAAAAGGTGCCGTGTAAATTAAGATTTTTATTATTTTAAAACTTAAACTCCACAGGGCGCTACCATCTTAAAGGGAGCTGTTCATTTTCTGTCATTTGAATCACAGTGTAGCCACACGTTACCTGACTGGAGTGAATGTTGATGTTGCCCAGCTCCATTATCTTCCGGACCACCTCCATGCCACCAGGGCCATCGGGGGCCGTCAGTGAGGCCAGCATCACTGCTGTGTAGCCAGCGTTGTTCTGCAGGTTAACATCACCTACACCTGAGGTACAGAGATAAAAACATCAAAATTAACATTGCAGCGATTACTTTGTAAAAAACAAACCTGGTAACGCGGTGGTATTACCTGTGTCCAGCAGCAGGCTGACGATGCCGTAGTTGCAGTGGGACACGCTGTAATGCAGCACTGTGTTGCCGTTGTCGTCGGCCAGGTTGATGAGGAAGGCCAGTAGTGAGGGTGTGGATTTCTTCACCTCCTTCAGGTACATAGCCACCCTGCTGGCCACTGAGGCCTCTTCTGCCGCCGCACTGAACCAATACTGAAACAACACGACCAGGGCCTTCCTCTGGAGAAACAGACAGGAATACAGGAAGGATGAAAACTTTGGATGATGCATTCTGACATTTGACAAGTACAGTGTACAGTACATGGACACACTTTGAAGCAGTATTAATTGACTTGTTACAGAACATAACACTTACATATTGTCACTGGATTGTCACAGTATAAAGTTAGTAACATTTCAACAATTTAGCTATTTTCACATCCGACAAACATCTAGCAACATTAGAATTTATTTTTGGTGCAGTGTTTAGTCCACTATTCACTTTATTTTGGTCTCCACCAACAAATATATGTTGGTTAAGCTTGCCTATGTGCAAAGCTAGTTGTTAACTGTGTGTATTGTTTGGTGAGGAGGTTGTATGTGCTTCATTTCTCACTGAAAACAGCCGGAAACATGGTTTCATTGGAGCAGCGAGAGTGAGTCAGTAAAGCAACAGGCTAACAAATCAAAACAATGCGCTGAGCTGAGTGATAATTCTCTGTGGGTTTGTAAATAACCCCAAAAATATCCACAATACAACATATTGATTGGGCAGCTTTAAGTTACATTTAGTAAGTTGAGTCATGTTTCCTGTTTACCTGAAGACATTTTAATTTGAATTTAAGCAGCTTCAGTATTAATTATTGACTTTCTTTAGGTTTAATGAAAAATCTCTGTTTGACAACCCATGTGACGTACCATATCATCGTTGGGGTTATGCATGTTTTCCATGTGGTCATTGAGGAACTGACATGCGGTCATAAAATCTGCACTCCCAGTCTCCCTGAAAGAGAAGAACATGTGTGCTTGGTCAACCATCAAGAGGGGGATTTACCTCACATATTCAGGAATGCATTCTAATGAAAATGAAATGAACATTTATTGTAGGAGCTATTTCATTTACTAAACCAGCACTGATAAAGCATTAGTTCTGGTCCTCTCACCTGCCCCCTGGAGTTGTTTCTGAGCCAGAGTACCTCTCCATCTGTTCTCCTGGAGGCTTTGGTTTCGTCTTGGCCATTTTCTCCGGAGCTTCTGCTTCCACAGACGCTCCGCCTCCATCTGTCCGCCCCGATCCTGCTCCTCCCGATATCATCTGTGCGTCTGGGCTCATGTGCCGCTCTCCCTCCACCCGTCTCATCTCTGGGTCCGCATCCACCTGGGCAGCAGCCATGTCTCTGGGGCTGGTGCTGCTCTCCTTCTGCTGAACGCTGTCGTTCACACCCTCACTCCTGAGATTTCCACTTGTGGTTGTTCTTTATGAAAATTAAGGAAAAGAAAATTAGGTGGGGAAAAATAAATGTGTTGCATCATTTTCAGCACTGAATTCTTGGATCTCTCAAACACTGGGATGTTTAAATTGAAAAAAAGATGTTTGAATTCCCTGAAAAACTGCATTAACTCTTTTGCTTCAGTCATCAAGCTTAAAGCCAATCCATCCATGTTCCCCATGATGTCTCATTTGGCTCATTTTGGAGTAAGGTATTTGGAAGAGATTATTCATGTTTAGGATAATTCAGGATAATCCAATCAATCTTTGAGTCCTTAAACGGCTGTGGCTGGACATTAAAAAACAGTAAAAAAAAAAAAATTCATCTGATTATTACAAACAAGTGGATTTTCTAGCCCACTCAATGATTTTGTAATTCTGAGCAGAAAAAAATACACGTTTTTCTGTCCTTCAGGATTATTCTAATTTAGAATGATTAAATACATTTTGATCTGAGGCGTTGGAAAATGAAGAATGCTCTGTTGTGGCTGAGGTAGAGCGGTCGTCCTCCAACCAGAAGGTCGGAGGTTCGATCCCAGTCTTCCCCATCTGCATGCCAAAGTGTCCTTGGGCAAGATGCTGAAACATGAATAGCCCCTGAATGTGTGTGAATGGGTGAATGGCAAACTGTAAAGTGCTTCACTGTAAAGTGCATTGAGTGGAGATCAAGACTAGAAAAGCGCAATATAAATACAGACCATTCACCATTTCATCCTCAGACATGGGAGTCCGTGCTTTAGAGGGAGTGGTATTCATCTTTCAGATTTAAATCATTATAATTTTCTCAGTCAGAGCCATGCAACAGTAGCTTAAAGAACCTCAAGTTCAGTCGAGTTCCAATAAACATTACTTTTAAGCTCGGTAAAGGCAGTGAGAGCTGTTTACTAACCCGTCATTAACACCCCCAGAATGTTGGCCTGTTGACGTCTGGACGCATCCATCTGTCTTCATGATGGATTTAGAGTCTGCAGGGAAGACGAGACACAGACGACATGATGGAATATCAACATGCAGATGAGCAGCAACGTTTTTAACATGGTTTGGATTATTAAGATTCTTTAGACGTAGCTTCACAAAAGCTGAGTCACCCATTTTTTTTTACTTCTATAAACAAACTATATACACTCAGACCAGCAAGTACCATCACTTTACATCTGATAATTAAAGTTGGAGTCTGAATTGGACAAATGAACTCCACGATTCAACCTCTTCTATAGTAAATTTTAAGAAGATGACATTTTCAGTGTTGCAGCAAAATAACAAATCGCCTTTATTTCGACAGGATTTCTGGGCTGTGAGGCAAATGTGAGCATTCGACTTTAAATGCATTCGACCTTTTGAAGACATAAACACTGGAAAAAGAAAATTGTTTTACAAATGGTAACACACAAGTGAATTAAGTTTTATTTTCAATTGTTAACTTAACAAACTTTATAAATATGTTTGTTTCCAAACAAAGTATTTTTTTAAGGCTGCGTGAAGTGCAAATTTGACTTAATTTCCTTTTGTTGACTTTTGTGGAATATGCAGAAAAACCTTGTTACTGTCTACCATGTTTTTTCTCTCAGTGAACACTAGGTACAGTGATGTGATGTACAATCTCTGGACTACAGTACCTTCATGCTGAATCCTGTCTCCATCATTGTGTCCATGTTGGATGTAGTAGGAGGTGAGGATGTCAACAAGTCCCATCATCTGCTGCTGCAGGGAGTTGACTTTCGGGTCTGGGTGTATTAGTGGTTTACCCTCCTCTCCTGACTCCCTGTCTGCACACAGACACGCCCACTGCTGATCCAGGAGCCTCTTGATCTTCTTTATGTGGGGGACGACTACTGCTGTGTCTACAGGCCCAGTTCTTACACCACTCAGGGAGCTGACGTTATCATAATCTGTTTCAACAGATCTCACCACCGTCTCATCTCCGTCCTGGTCCACAACCACCCTCTCTGCCCGGACCCACACCGCAGGATTTGTGATAAGGTGCCCCATCTTCTCGTCCTTCCTCTTGCTCTCCTCCTGCTGCTCCCTCAGCAGGCCTACGGCCCTCTGGAGCTCCAGGCCAGTTTCATGGAGCTTCTGCTCGAGCGCAGCCACCTTCGCTTGCAGGGACGTCACCGTTAGCAGCTCGTCCAGATCTGTACTAGTCCTCCACTCGTGTGTTGGATTAGAATCGTCTTGACTGACAATGTGATTTTTAGGAAACACGACATGGCTTTCATGCCTGGGCCTTTTGATTTCCCTGGTGCCATAGTGGGACAAAGTATGAGGGTCTGTGCTTCCATTCATCGAAGGGGCTTGGATCTGTGGATTCAGGCCCAGACGAAGCATTTCTCGTTCCTCTTGGAGGATGCAGATCTGAGCCCTGAGCTCCGGAATGACCCTCACCTCCATCTCCAGCTCCCCGACACGTTCAAGGGCCTCGGTCAGGCGCCTCATCAGCCCTGAGCAGTCCCGAGGACGAGGGCTATCTTGGGAGTATAAAATGTCTTCACAGGAGGTGTTTCTTCCTCCGAGGTGATCCCTAGAACTGTGGAGGCTGCCGGGGTCATCGGTGGACTCTGAGCTCTGTCTTAGTAATACTGTGAGAGGCAGACTGGAGGCACGGAGGAGATGAGGTCTGATGTGCTCACCTAAAGGTTGCTCATCAAACTCCTTGATTCTGGCCTCCATCTCTGCCAGAGACTTGAGCCCTGTGGGAGAAAGGGGTCTCCTGTGATCGCATGCCCAGGAAGTATAGCTATGATGATCGGCATCGGACAATCGGGACCTGGGGCCAATAGCTCCGGTAGATCCCCAGAGGCTGGAGCAGTGGCCAGAACCAGAAGGGTTGAGGTGCCTGGGAAGAGTGCTTGCCCGTGGGACTTTGTTCCTCCGCTGAATATGGACTCTTTTGATGGTGTTGCCTTTCTCTATGTCGTCTACGTATTTCAGGAAGTCCAGGTCAATTCGGAAGCCATAAGGGGTCTCCACTGAGTAAGGGGGCTTCCCTTTAATTCCATTCTCTTTAGTTTTGTGCGGTGAGATATTTCCTGCACACATTAAAACACCAATTTAGTATCCATCACAATAAAATGTCTCATTTAGTCAAACTCAGCTTTTTACGGACTTTCTTACCATTTTGTCTCTCCATTTTTCTTTTGTTCTGTTCTTCAAACAATTTGTTGTCACATTATCTGGTTGGACCTTTGAGTATCTGACAAAGCAAACAAGATAAAAGCAAAACAGTGGAATTAATCGAGGCCGCTACTCATGGAACACATGCTAGGGACTGTTTACGAGTGGTCGAAGTGATTATTGTGTGGTTATCTAATAAAATAATGAACAGATGAACACAGGCGTGATTCGTGGTGGCACAACTGATGATTTTTGCCGATGGTTGTGGTGACTCAGTCTTAATTTTATGAACAGCATTAGACCCGTTTTGCTCTACATTCACAATGTTATTCATTCTCCCACATGTACCGCGGATCACAAAACTAACAAACATCCAATTACACTCCAAGCACCATCTCGCTCCTCTTCTCTGTCATTCTCTTCTTCTCTACAAGATTTTTTAGTTTTTCTCACACTGTCACTGCTTCATTTCTTCCATGCACCAGCCAGTTATTATTCAACGCTGGCAGGCCTGATGTTCATTTGATTACAGCCCTGCCATCCACGACTGGAGCTGAAAATAACTTGAGACGTTCAGCCTAGCAGCATTGGCCAGCGAGGCAAAATATACTCCTCCAGACGTAAATAAAGACAACCATTGTTCTGACTCACTACGTTCCTCCCTTCCTTCTCTCACTTTCCCTCCAGTCTTCTTACAGACCTGTGGTTTACTTTTACAGAACTGTCTCTGACTGTAACTTCCCTTTTACTCTCTTGTGTTTCATTACAGTTGAAACACAGTATTTGTACCACGCAGATGGTTCAACTGCCATTTCTATTCCCTTATCTTTTTTTTTTCTTTAACTAGTCAATATATGAGTTTATTCTCTGTGTATTCCAGTCGTCACTCAGTGTCTCTCCCATCCAGCCTCACCTCCTCCCACCCCCAACCACACACGGCCCTCCCCTCTCCTGACCACCAGCCTCTCTGGCAGCTCGCTGTCCTCTTGAGGCACCGCAGCCACTGAGCCGCAGCCCCAAACAATGTCAGCTATGCAGTAAACAGACAAACACCACCAAATGGGCCTGCTGGGAATTTTATCTTCCATCTTTCACACCCTCTCTGATGGCCAAGAACAAACGGCAACAAATCAGCAAATTATGCACAGCGATGCATACGTTTTTTTACAAGCTTGGATATGTACATATGTGCTTGAACTCAATGATACTGGTTTCAGCTGTATGTGCATGCAGGACCTGCAGCAGACCATGTCTGGTAGTTTCCTGTTGGGTGGAGCTTGTCACATATAGGGTATGTTAAAATATTGGATAACAGATATTAATCTGGGAAAATATATTAAATTCCAGTTAGCAAACCTTTTTCTCAGTGAGTGTGAAGTTGCCATAAGGGCTGGATGTTATTACTAGTAGCCAATATAGTTTTGCTGCTGATCAAATCAATGCATTTTGAAGATACAGTACTGTGAAGAAGCTGTAACATATTTTTAGCCATTTGGAGGTAACCAGAAGTATAAGTACAACTATGTCAGTTAAAATTCCTGACTACTAATGAATTTAAGACCAATATTCACTCTGCTTTTAGCTCAACTAACCTTTTCCCTAACTTTAACTTTATACTGTTCATTTAACAGAAGGTTCAGGGGAGCCTTTATTGTCAAAAACAGCTGCCTGTCTCAGCTGAAGAACAAGGCTAAAAAGATCTGTGAGCAATTGAGTCAATGATTGAGCCAAAGTCAAAGACTGAGGGGAACTACAGAGTCAGGTGACAGACTTCGGACAGATACATGGATTTGTCATCATAACTAGCCCCTTTCCCATTAGACATAGACACTAGATCCATTGTTCATGTATAAGTATTGACTATAGTAGCTTAAATACAAATCACATTTTTTTTATTTTACAAAACAAGCCACATTCTCAAAAATTGGATGTCTCAAGGGAAAAAACATGAGCAGCCATTAAAGTGGACAAACATGATTAATCTGATAATGAAATAAGTAGGAGCAGCATGAACTTGAGCAAGGATTTCATGCCAGTGCTCATTTGACAATTTCTACTACTTTGCATTGTAGATTTCAGACAGACTGAATGTATCACTTTCCTGTAAAGTGACTCAGTCACCTAAAAGCATAATACTGAGCCCTCTCTGTATTTCATTCAATAACTCTTCCCACCAAGTAGCCTACTTAGAGAAAAATTCAATACACGCTTTTTACAGTAACTAAATATTGTTTTCCTAAATCTGGTAAAATGATTTATCACAGCAGCGTTCCTTCTCCTCACGGTATGTTTGGTTCTGTTGTCCACACAGAAACCTATAGTACACGGGTTTCACTGAACACACTGAAACTGATACAGCGTGCATGTTGCCACACCAGTGGACCTCGATGACACTCTTTCAGCACTCACTCTGAAAAGTCTAATTTTAGCCCATGCACGTGGGTGTAAGGCTGAAGTGCATATCATAGGAGGAAATGTAATTTTATTTGAAATTCTAACAGAAGATAATTCAGTGAACGTCCTCCGCATAGTGGGACAAACCAGGATGACAAGATTTCCATAGAGCAAGTGAAGCATTAATATAAAAGAAAAAAGCCTAATGTGGCAAGGCTGTATTTAAGCCTCTGTCAACCAATGCTGTGCAGCAGAGCACCTGTTACTGCTGATGTCTCAATCAGTCTCTATGATGGCTCCATCATCACAGTCAGAAAGTAGACGACTGCTAGATGCACTTCAAGAGCATCTCCACAATGGATGTCTACTATGTATGAAATAAAACTGTTTCCTGCTATTAGTTCATAGCAACTCAGAGTTATTCAGAAAGCTTAGTTCAGAAAAGCTGTAGCTATAGGAAAATATTTACTTTAAATTTCACGCTCATATTTTGTCCATGAAATATGAAATTGCAAGAGATGGCTGATTTACCTTCGCATACACTGGAGGCAAAGGGGATCCACCTAGCCTAGCCCTGGTCTTGACAACCCACATTGTTGAGCCAAAAAGTGCAGCGAGTTACCGCTCACTTACCAGAAAAAGTAGTGAGTCTAATATCCAGCCTTTTCTCTATGCTGTCTACTAACCTACTTGCTATCTTACATACTTTGATGGGAAGATCACTTATATTTTGTCCATTAAATATGAGACCGCAGGAGATCCCACAACCTGGAAACTTGCGGCACACTATGAAAGTGGTGTCTATCTTCTCATCTAAAATCAATATTCCTCAAATGTCAAACCAGTCCTCTGAACTTTCCTTGGATTTGTGGCTATGTCAAATGGTTTTGCCTGCTACAGCTAATCCAAAGTTGTGTGAATGTGTAGCATTTAGAAAGAGCAATATGTTCACTTTTAGACTTTAGCTTCTTCTTCTCTCAAACAAACAAAGTGAGAAACAAACTGCAGTAGCCCACATGTTTCTTACATACAAATATAGACTCGCTCATACATTTCATCCTGACCATGTTGCCACAGAGGAAACAATATAGCAGAGTAACGATCAGGCCACTGCTGTGAGTCATTGCCTAAATCTGTCCACATTTCCGTGGCACATGTTTTGATTTCGTATGCTGGGCCCACCTCACAGGAAACCCAACAAATGAAAAGTAAAAGCAGGACCAAGCCAAACAGGCCCAAGCCAAGCAGCCCTTCGCAACACGACAGTACTGCTCGGCTAGACACTGAAATGAGTTGATTTTTTGGAATAAGGTTTCCTTGGTATCCCACTATAACTCTTGTTGTAGTTAGTAATTTTTTTGGGGGAGTCCATTTTGCATGATTTGAGTTCTTTTCGACTATGTGACCCCACAACAGCTGTTCTCCTCCTCTCAGGCTCTAAAATGTGTTCCTTCTCACACAGACCTTTTGGCATCAGCATAAACCTCATAATCACAACATCTCTGTCCACAGCATTCTTTACTCTAGCCACAAACTAAATTCATGACACAGCAAGAGGCGACCTCCCACTGAAGCAAGAATAAATGCTTGAGCTTCAAATAAGCACAAATGGATCATTTATTGTTTGTTTATCGTTCAGTCAATGCTGGGACCAACAGGACGTTTGCTACAATGCAGAGTTTTAGCCATGCTAATATGGCCCATTAGTCCATTAGTGTTTGATAGAATGCCACAAAATTGGGTACACACTTTTGTTGTCCTCAGAGGATGACTCCTAACATATTTAACCTTTAGTGCCACCATGGTTGACATTTGTTGTTTTGTGTAAGGTCCTCAGCTATTGAATGGGCTGTCATGCAATTTGATGCAAACATTGGGGGCAGCTGTGGCTCAGAAGGAACAGAGGGTTCTCCACTAATCCGATGGTCCTGGGTTTGTCCCGACGCCGGTCTGCTGTTCGAAATGACCTTAAGCAAGATACTGTGCTGACGGCGTATGAATGGTGTTTGATAGAAAAAGCGTTGCATGTAGAAACGCTATATGAATGTGTGGGTGAATGCTACTTGTACTGTAAAGTGCTTTGGGGAGTTGACGGGGCTAGAAAAGTGCTACATGAATACAGTCCATTTAACATTAATGTTCCTATAATGATTAAATGCAATCACTTTGGGTGACCTTTTCATTTGGCGCCACCATCAGGTCAACATTTTTATGTTTGCTGTCAGCTTATTTCAGCCTCAGCTGGACGTTTGCCATAAATAGCGACTATTAGCAAACTAAGCTAAGATAGTGAGCGTGGTAAACATTATACCTGCTAAACGTCAGCATATTAGCATTGTCACTGTGAGCATAACAGCAGGCTGATGTTAGCATGTAGATCAATGTACAACTAACTACAGTCCGACAGAGGTGCTGCAGTTTTTCACAAGTTATGGAGTTTGTGTAGTCTCGCGTGTTTTTAGTTTCGTGGGTTCACATGGGGTGAACTTTCAGATCAGTCCCTGTGTATCCTCTATCACATTGTCCCAGTCAACCGGCCATGTTTATTATGTGTTTGGATAAAAAACACTTTTTGACACCGCAGAGCGAATGCCTGACTTCTAAAATTTTTGACAATTGACGTAATTCTGAACTTGGAAACCTAACAGTGAGGTTTAAAAACCATGACACTCTTTTCAACTTTCACCCTGTCCATCTGTTTTCACAGTATATTGTACACTGCATGTATAAATGTTTCCCTGTCAATGTTCTGTTCCTGGAAAAATGATTCCTCTCCTCCAACTTTTTGGCTGTACAGACTGTGGTTTTTCCAGCGCATAACTCTAAACCCTGTCTTCTGTTCGGAGTTGATTTAGAAACCATAGCCAACTGTTTGGACTCAATCTCCCTTTCCCCTCCTGCTTGATCCGTCTCTTCTTTTTTCTGTAAAACTTGTATTTTTCACTCACTCTCTCCAAAATGACTTCCCTAGACATTGCTCAAGTTCTATGAGTTCTTCTTCAGCTTGTATTTCATCTTGGGGATTTTGTGAGACCACTGGAGTTGTCCTGGTCCTGTTCCAATACCAACAGGGTCAGAGTTGCATTGAGGCATCTAAGCCTCATTGAGTGGTATGTGAAGCCAAAGCTCAGGATGAAACAGCTGCCAGTGGCTTCACGCATTGAGGAAAGCTATGCAATGTTAACATGGCAAGGTTAAAATAGAAAGTGTGCCGCTTGGGCGTGTGTGTTCACGTGGACATGTGTGTTTGTGTTGCTTCATGTGCATTTCTGTTCAGCATGTGTAAATAGAAATGTAATAAAAATGTAAATATAATTCAACGTTTTATCTCTAAAAGGCAAACGTATTCCCCTGAACGTCTGATCAGTATTCAGCACAGGCCCAGAAGATACACTCAGCACAATTTGTTAAACCACTTTATAGTCAAATGCTTTTCTGACCCTGAGTTTAGATCCGATTTTTATCGAAGACTTTCAAGGTCAACATTCAACATCTCGAGTTTGTGAGATAGAGACATGAGATAAATATTAAATCAGAGCTTACCTTGTGACATATGTTTAGCAGTTTCCTCCACTTTGTCCTGCTGATGTGAGGGCGTGTTTGCCAGACAGTTCACTGCAATCTGTTTTCAGCTCTGCCTGTCTGTCTGTCTCCTGAGAAGGCAGGGGAGAGCTGTCTGGGAGAGTGGCATGCAGCAGCAGTTTGGGAGATGCCAATGTGCGGCCCCTGCCATAACAGAAGCTGGGGTTGCTTGTGTGCAAAAGAGTGCATGGAGCAGGGAGGGGCTTGTGAACATGCCTTTCTTCAGTACCCACTGTCCAACCAAGACTGACAACTGGGGGGCTAGACAAGAGAAACCACGCCCACTCCTCCAGACAGCAGCCAATTGGAGTTAAGAGGCGCAGCCGGCTGTGAATGACGGCAACTCTTCTGGAACCCTGGTGACAGCCTGTCAAAGTATGGAGCATATGGTGTGAAGCAAGAGAGAGTACCAGAGTCACCTTACTGTGTACCGTCCATAATCATCTCGGATAACACCAGTGACTATGCAGTGCCTCACAGACCTCCCTGTTGCAGAGTGTAACCCTGTCCAGTGCTATGTGGTCTCTGTCCTCTATAATCAACTGAACGGGAGGAGAGAGCAGAGGGCTTGGTCCCGCTCATGAGGGTACATGTCTCTCATTCTTCATGGATCCTTTTTCAGCCCATTACCAGCATCTTCCTCTGAGGCATCACCATCATGCCAGGAAAGACATACCATCTGCTCTTTAAAAGGGCAGTCAGAGTCAACTGTTGTGTTTGATTGCTTGTTTGATTCCCGGTAACACTTAATATGTTGGGAAACATTCAAAGTTGGCTGCAGGGATGGAATTGTTGGTCTGTCCACCACTTTGGTGCAGGCTAACATATCTCAACAACTATCAGATGGATGTAGACATTCATGGTCCCCAGATGATAAGGATCGATTTTCCAACTTTTCCTCTAGCACTGTTCAGTTTTGAGTTTATCCAGTGACAAATTCTAACATTAAACTTGAAAAAAACTGTATACAGATATCCATGGTTTCCAGAGGATGAATCTTTTTTGGAAAACTTTAGCAGAGCCCTGACTTTTCCACTTGCACCGTCATGGGTTTTTCTTTTTTATTATGAAGTCTCATAAACTAATTGGTGGCCTGAAAACTATGGAACATAAATTCTAGGTGCCCATAGGATGAATCAAAATGGCTTTGGCAGTCTTACTTTTTGTCACTTTTTGTGTAGTCCACTGACATAACCTATAACTTCTCAATACATCAACATGTACTTGATGGATTGGTATAAAACGACATTCATGTTCTCCTGGGGTGTAATTGTTATAGTGTTGGTGATCCCCGAATCTTTCCTCTAGTATCACCATTTGTTGTTTGACATTTGTTGCAATGAATAAAATATCTTAACAGGTAAGGATACTGGTACAGATACGCATGTTCCCCTGAGGATGGCTTCCTTTTTTTCATATTATATTCAATACTTTGATGTATGGCCCTTGTATTTTGTGTTTAGTAATGATTAGCAAATGTTAGCATGCAAATACCCTAATATGATAAACTTGATAAACATTGCATTCACTAACAGTATGTTAGCATGATAGCTCTAGTGTTAGTATGACAGAGATGCTACCATGGCTATATGCTCTTTCTTCTCTTCCTATAGTCTGTGTTCATCCCTCTTTCTCTCTTCTCGCCATTTCTTTTTTCTGTGCCTATATTTGCGTAGGGGTGCAAGTGACTCAGTTCGCCTCCTCAGGCCATGAGAAATTGCATTTCCCACTGTACTGTATGGACCCAGCCTCCAACTGGCAGCACCCAACTTGAAAGCAAAATTACCCGGGCAATGTTTATGAAAAGTCCATGACATGATGAGGCGAGAGAGCTGCTCATGGGGTTGCAACCACCATGTTGTGCCCCGCCGGGGATGGAAAAGGAATTAGCAAGAATTAGAAAGAAATACTCCTTTTCCATTACCCAAGCAGACAACCGACTCCGAGAGGGATTGTGGTTTGACTCGAGGGAGAGAGAGAAAAAACCCCAGCCTTTATTGGACCAAACGACTGCTGACGGACTGACCACATGCGGCACAGCAGAAAAAATGTTCTCAAAGGCAATTTCATAGAAAGATTTAGAGTTGCATCATATTTGAGGAGAATGTGGGCTACAAATTCACTTTTTTATTTATAATATTAGTTGAAGAATGTGTTGTTAATTATTAACTTGTACAAATAGACGTTTTTGGCCCACACAGTGAAATGCATGAAGGAAGAGGCGGATTGCAAGCTGCAGGGTGTTCATTTTAATGTAGTTATTACTTGTGGAAACTGCCTTCTAGTGGAAAGTATAGCTGGAGGTAAGTTAAATATCACTAAGCGGCAGGTCCTCTATTTAGAAAAATCATGTTTGTGAAGCTGTGTTAATGGATAAAATAAGCCTTTATAATAACTTAATAGTTTAATTCTAATTAGTCAATTTCCATTTTTTACAATAATAATGTAACTGAAGAGACCAACAACAAATGGAAAAGTTTAAAGTAGTTTAGTCCACAAGGGGTTTGTCATGGCCTACATCCTCCCCATTTGACGTTGTTTGACGTTATGTAACTGTGGCTTGTGGTCAGGGGAGTTACAGGTTGTGCTGCGGCTGCATTGGCCGACAGAAACCGGGTCGTTATGTATCAATGACCTATGAGTCAAGATCAAGGCCAAAGCCCCTGGCAACTGACGTTATTTAGAATTAAAGATGCATAAGCCCTTATTCAAGCTTGGGTTTCATTTGAGGTCATTGAATAAGAACTGTATGATTCTTTGATCTGTGTCATATTAACCAGTTATAAGAAGCCACAAATAACCATTGAGAGTATTTCAGCATACATTTTTCAAACATGTATAACCATACATGTTATGTAATAGATGTGTTAACCCCCGTTTTCAAGACTATCCCTATGCTAATACTAATGTAAGTACATGGATCTTCATCTCTAGAGTCACGCTGCATATATAATAAATTGACCGTCATACATCCAGATGAGGCAAAAGAAAAACAGACACACACAAGTGTAACAAAGCCAATTATGCAGCAGTATTATGTGCCACAGAATCAAATGTGCATTTACATTAATTTTCTTCATTTTAATTTATTGTTATAATTAAACAAATTTCGTACATAGTGTTTAAATGGAATATATCATATTGAACCTTTGGTAAAGTCTTGTACCCCTACGTCTACTTTGGACCCCTCCTTATAAGAGTTTTTGTATGTCAGCTTCTATGTCACTGTATGTTTATGTTTATTTGTTAGTTGAAGGTCATAGTATAATATGCTAACTGACTTCTGATGTGTAATTTGTTTTGGGGGTCAACATATGGAAAATTTACCGGTAGATTCGTTTTCGCTTGGTTTGTCAGAATGAATGGAGACTGCATACGAAGACATTCATGGTCCGGCCCTTTCCATCAAATATATCCCAACGCAGACATCTTTAGACTCCAGAGGTTACACAAGGAACAAGGAAAACACAACATGAACAAAACTGGTGCAGGGGGTGAGGCAAAGTAACCCAAAGCAACACAAGTAAGGGGGAACACGGTTACACACAAAGGGAGTTGGTATAGCGACTAATTGGGGCGGGGCCAGCAATATCAACTAGGACAGGAAATGAAATCAACAATAGACACCCAAGGAAAATTGTTTTCAAAATAAAACAGGAAATAATATTCCAGTCCAGAAAGTCACTCAGAGCAGCAGATCACCATATTTGCTCTCGTTTGGAGAATTCTGCACGTGGCAGTGACCATAAAAGCTGAGACAGTACAGGCCTGCACCATCCTGCAGCACATGGGACAAACCCACTGCTCTTTGAAGGCAGACTCACTGTTGCTACTTGATGAGATAAGCCATAAAAAATAGGGCATTGACCACACGAAGGACACTGACCTCCTCTCTGAACAGAAGAGACTGGATGGCATTGACAGAGCTAATCAAGAAAAAGGTCACAGGCGGAGACAGTGATCTCCATCACCAGTGGTTTGAGACGACATAGAACCAGTTTCTCATCCAGTAGCTCTTGCGTTTGCATCGGGTTGTGTATTTACAGTCATCAAATGAAGCCAAATCCACAATAATGAATATGTTAATATATATTCATGAGATCAATATTTCATCTCATACATGTCAAGTATAACAGTCACTGGCCTGCTCCCCCGTCATTGTTTGTCACACTCGAACACACTTGCATTCTCCATGACCCCTACACACTGTAAGTTTGAAGTTGCTGTTGCTCCATTAGTGGTACATGTGCGCCAATTAATTTTCCCCCTCAGAAAACAGGGCCCCCCTGGCTGAAGTCAGGGTTGTGGACTTTGTTTACTGAGCACACATTGTGGGGCTCATACACTCCTGCTCTCATATGTGTAGTTAACATTTAACAGAGGAGATCTATGGTCACCACCCACCAGGATGCTGATAGTAGGTTATATTCTCACTCCTAATGAAAACAGCAGGGAGTATGTTCCACAAATATGAGTTTTGTTTCTTGCATTGTGTGGAGAGTAAGAGCTGCTGCTGCAGAAATGCAGGTAAAACATTTTTGCAGATCACTAACTGGAATGTTTCACTCCATCCATTCATTATCTACACTGTTTACTTTTTAAGGGTGAGGGGGAGCTGGAGCCAATCCAAGCCAAACGCGGGATACGTCCTACGGTCAATTTACAGACTCTAATGAATCTAGCTCCAATCTGCATGTCTTTGGACTGTGGGAGGAAGCAGGAGTACCAGGACAAAACCCACACAGACACAGTGAGAACAGTTATTCCATTGTCAAATGAGAGCATTAAAGCAGTTGTTCCTTTTATATGTGTTTGAAAAAGCAGCAACTCTGCTACGGATACGCCTACTCTGGAGTTTTACAGGTGCTAAAAGTTTGGAAACGCTCCTGGCCCTGTTTTAGTTTGAAAACTCTACCGCTGCGTTTTAGTCTGGACGGGGAAGAAACCCGCGTTGTATTGAAACAATGTCAGATAATCACAACCACGTGCTTATTGGGTCTTTTTGGTCACGACGTAGCCTTCGCTGATTCATCAGGCTCCAATCACATGACCCCATTCAGAAGAAAACAACTGGCATTTGCCTTGGTTACTAGTGTACCACAATTACAAGCATTGCTGCTCCTGTTGTCTTTGCTAACAGCTGTTGTACAGTTAAATTCTGCATTTTATAATGATGCAGCTGCTTACTTGTGTAGGAGACAACAATTACTGTGTCCAGTGGCCCACATGGCACACCCATGCCCATTGTATGGTTTCTCAGGCATGTTAGAATGGATGCGGATTAAATCTCATGTAGCCATAGAGGCAACATGTGGCATTTTTGTCTCAGCAGAAACAATCCACAGCTCATTACATTACGCACATATACACTTGCATACCATCTATACTTACTCACCACTGGATCAAAACAAATGGAGCAAGTCATATTTGTATCGATTCTCTACGTAAACTGGGTCACTTTAAAAATTAACCAGCCACACAACAGTCACACTGAGCAGCCATGGCCTCAGTGCAGAGGTAACAAGAGGTCATCTGGTGAAAACACAGAGTCATACCGTCATGGCTCAGAGAGAGAGGGGGAAAAAAGAATTGCTTAGATGGAATAAATGAAACTGAAAATGTATAATTTTCACAGTGAGATAACATTGTCGCCGGGTAAGTATTATGCAAAAAGGTGAATTAGTCCTCTCTCAGTAAATTCAACCTAGTGGCTGCAACAATTTCAGATTGGATGGAGCTAAATCCTATGCATTATTAATTGCGTTGAACATTTTAAATGCAGGAGAAGTCCATTGTAAATTGACCAATCAGCAGGAGGAATCTACCTCCTGCATACAGATATTGATCAGATGAGTTTAATCATTAACCTGATAGCAGATAGTGTGCGTATAAAACCTGAGATGTGCACCCATTGGCTCTTCGTCCAGTCACAGAGGAGGGAGACGGCTGCCAGACGTTCCCCTGATATCATCAACACACTGCTGGTGAAGCATCAACAACACCAACATGAGAATAATGATAATTCCAGTAGTGCTTGTCCTGTCTGCTGCCTGTCTCCCTGCCCTCTGCAGCAAAGGGGACCCTACCGTCGTCGAGGCCCGGGCCTCGGCTGAGACCCGCTCCCCCTTCGCTGCCCTGGACGATGTGCGTCTCCTGGCGAGCGGCCTCCTCCAGCTGGGCCAGAGCCTGCGGGAGTTCGTGCAGAGGACGAAGGGACAGATAAACGACATCTTCCAGAAGCTCAACATCTTCGACCACTCCTTCTACCAGCTGTCGGTGCTCGCCAGCGAAATCAAGGAGGACGGCGAGGAGCTGAAGAAGACCGCTGTGGTGCTGAAGGCCAACAACGAGGAGATTAAAGGCCTGTCTTTTGAGATCAACTCCAAGGTGGACAACATCCTGCAGGAGAAGAGTCGACTGCAGAACAAAGTGGAGGGCCTGGAGATGAAGCTGAGCAGTCTGTCGCAAGGCCTGGTGACCACCGAGCAAGTGGTAGAGATCAATAGCCTCAGGGTGAGTGACCTGTTGTGGAAACATGCCCTTGTCTTTTTGCTAAAGTGGAATCATTTACAACACTGGACACCAGCAAGATGGAGACAAGCTTTTAACAAGGTTAAAAAAAATAACCCTAACCCTCAATCACATTATTTTGAGTGTAACTTCACTTCTAAGGCTGAAGTGACTTAGACCTTCACACACACACGCGCACACGTGCACACGCACACACACACACACACACACACACACACACAAAGACACCATAAACAAGGCCATAAATGGGCCTGCAAGGTGACTTTTTAAGACCATGTTAAACCCATCAATGAAGATTTTTTAAACCAGCAATCATGTTTCATATAAAAATACATAATACAACTTTATTTATGTAGCACTTTTCAAAAACAAGTTTACAAAGTGCTTCACAAACATAGATACAGAGAAAAAAAAGACTCAATAAGAAATATAGTGTATTATAGTGTATTATATATACTTTGTTTTGCATTGTTTTCCTCATTTATGTCCATAATACTGGCTCAATGTAATATGTATAATACTAACAATTAAATAACACCATTGTTTAACAGATCCATCTATACCCTTTTTTCCCAATGAGCAGGCTGTGATCCACAGTCAGGAGACGAGCATCACTGAGCTGCTGAACGCTGTGAGGGATCAGAGCGACCAGATCAACTACCAGAGAGGCAAGATCAAGAACCTCGAGGAAAAGGTAGACATTAGGGACTGAATGAAAAGTATGCAGGAGGACTGTCTTTTCAAGTGTTCTCATCCAGATCCAGTCTTCCCTTGTAATATTGTAAAAGAAGAAAATAAAATAGTTACACCACACTGATGTCTTCCAGTATACAAAGAAATATTGTGTACTATTAAATGCTTATTACTCTAATGCCTTTATTAATTTGTTTTTTTATGACCTTTGGTATTTTTAAAGAAATTGTACTTTTATTGTTTTTGTGGATGTTTGTCAGTGCATGACTTGTTTTTGTCTTCTTTTACTTGCCATCAACCAAATTGCCTTTGGGATTAATAAAGTTTTATCGCATTGTAACATTAAAGGGAAAAACTTCTCCAACACAACTAATCGAGTAACTCAGGCATCATGTAATGTATCAGGCTAACATCATATATATATATATATATATATATTTAATCATAGTAAATATAATAACCCTAACCATTTCAAAGGAGAAGTGCCAAAGAACAGATTATTAACACACAATATTTGAATTATGAGCTGTCATCATCAACGTAAGAAACTTTAATATGTTCAAGTCTTTAGAGCTGAAAATTCTGATCAACAAAGTAGATAAAAACACTGGAGAATTTCTACTTTTGCTGAATAACAACCCACAGCAGGGTTTCTTTGGAATTGCTATTTAATCCACAGTTTCTTTTCTGATCTGTCACGAGGATTATATCTGCAGACTAAAGGGTTTGTCCGACATTTTTATTTCCAGCTAACAGTCAACAGATTAGCCCAAGAGACCATTGAGAGGACGCCTGAGACCTTCAACGCTGAAGCTCCGACACTCAGCCCTTTTCTGAACTCAAACTCTACAGGCAACACAGAAATGCGTAAGATGCATAATAAAAGATGAAGAAATGTTGAAAGTGATGTTCGGACTTCGTTTCTTTTTACACAGCATTCAGTATCTAGTATTCTGTAAGGACTTTAATTTAAGTAATAAATCCTTCTGTGTCAATGCCCATGATATAAAAATGCGTCCTGTCAATTTCCTGCAATTTTATGCTTCACATTTATCCAGTTTCATAGAGTCACAGCAGGGAGCTGCCTGCTGCAGCCGCAGCCTCAGTACTTACTGAGCTATCAATTATCCTTCACACATTTAGCACAGACGCTGCTGCTGACGAGAACTGTTCACCCTCTGTTCACAGTATCTGCACCAGATCACCAGTTTGCAGTTAAATGATATATTATGTAGTATGATAAATTATAAATAATATTCAGGACACTTTTAAGTTTGACATTTCCTGTGCGCTCATTTTTATTTAGATCTGTCATCAGACTGCAGCGAGCTGTTCAACAGAGGGGAGCGAGTCAGTGGCGTCTACGCCATCAGACCCAACGGATCAGAGCCTTTCATGGCCTTTTGTGACATGAGCAGAGGTAATCCAAGTTTCATTCCAAATGACACTTTTCTACAGAACTCTCCTTTTATATCACGCAGCACGATTCATTTTTTCATTTAGATTATGGAGTAACAGTCATCCAGCGAAGGAGGGATGGTTCTGTGAATTTTGACCAAACCTGGGAGAAGTATGAAAACGGGTTTGGGGATTTTCAAGGTAAGAGACACACAACTTAACATCACATGTTCCAACGCTGAGCTAATTCTGTTTCATGATTGTGAGATTTGTCACTTTATGACCCCTGTAATTACCTCCGCCAAGGAGGTTGTGTTTTCATCTGCGTTTGTCAGTGTGTTAGTTAGCAGGATTACTCAAAGATTACAGGACAGATTTTCATGAAACTTGGTGGAAGGATGCAGTAAGGGTCATGGAAGAATGCATGGAATTTTGGTCTGGACCAGGGGGCAGATCCAGGAATCATTTTTCAATTTCTTTCTGTATGAGGGCGTTTTTCATTGATTTCTCAGGGAATCATTAATGGATCTATTTAGTTGAGTGATATTTATGAGTGTGTGAAATCTGGTGCAGATCCAAATAAAAATGTGGATCTGGAGAATTTA
This sequence comes from Hippoglossus hippoglossus, assembly GCF_009819705.1. Taxonomy (NCBI): domain Eukaryota; kingdom Metazoa; phylum Chordata; class Actinopteri; order Pleuronectiformes; family Pleuronectidae; genus Hippoglossus; species Hippoglossus hippoglossus. The sequence goes on along the minus strand of NC_047167.1, from coordinate 8,059,255 downwards.
AATGGGGTTTCATAAGGGGACTGTTGGGCCTTGGCGAAGGGATGCACGCTACTAGTACCATTCTAGTTAAAAGAACTGTGTGTGTCCCTGTGCATGTAAGTTTGTGTGTATCATGTCTGTATTTTTTAAACCAGCTCTGAGCTGCCCCCCACCCCCTCTCTCTTTCTGTCGCTCTCACAGGAGAGTTTTGGCTGGGTCTCAAGAAGTTCCATGCTCTCGCCGCTCAGGGCGCCTCCGTCCTTCACATCCAGCTGGAGGACTGGAAACAGAGCAAACACTTTATGGAATACAGATTTAACATCGATGGTCCAGAGAGCAACTACGCCATTCACCTCACGCACCTGTCTGGAGAATTGCCAGACCCCATGGGCAACCACACCGGCATGATGTTCTCCACCAAGGACAGGGACAATGACAACCACCAGGACTTCAACTGCGCCCACATCTACACGGGTACAGCAGAAGTTTAATTGTTCTGCAAATCAATGGGTAAATGAGTACTTGTCATGAATTATTGGTTGTACAACGTGTCATTTCTTCCAGGTGGATGGTGGTTCAACGCCTGTGGAGACACCAACCTGAATGGCAGATATTTTCCTGTGAGACCAAAGGGGCGTTCAGAGCGTAGGAGGGGGATTCAGTGGAAGTCTGGTCGAAAAGCTTCATACTCCTTCAAGCTCACAGAGATTTCATTGCACCGAGGAGCTCCACCTTCCTCCACCTCATCTGCCTCTGAGTCAGACATCTCTCTCTGATCCAGCACCAAACATAACACTCAAAACAAACCAGCATCCAGCAGTGGCCTCTGCAGGACAGACTTGGCAGTGCTTCTAGCGGGGCAGCCGTGGTTTTTAAAGGCTAAGGGCAGAGAGGAAACTGCTTTCCTCTAAGTGTCGAGTCCTAAAAGATCAGTCACATATGACGAGTTTTACAAATCTGAGTGACACTGTGCACTTAGTCTGTAGAAAATCGTAGAAAATCAAAATGTAATGGGATATCTAAAATACAATTAATCACATTTAGCTTATTGTTAAGAATAAATACATCTTCACTCACAGTATCTCAGACATTTAAAGGGTATGGAGAAGGAACTAGAACACAAAGCCATATATGAGCAGGTGTATATTGGGTCACATTGACTCACAGTGTACTGCAGTGGTTCCAATAGGGGAGGTGGGACCCATTGAGGAAGTCACAAGATACATCTAAGGGGTCAGAAAGGGAATTAACACTGAAAGATCAGATTGTTTCTTTCATTGACTCTTTGTATGGGAAACACTGCACAGATTTACCCCCTTCGTCCTTACAATATAACTGCAAGTGAGAGTTGGGGTCCCACATAGACATTGCTTGATTTTGAGGGGTCGATAATCAATGAAACTTGGGAACCACTGCTTTAAATATCACTCATCATTACTTTACATTTTGCTCTATTTTTGATACATTTGCTATATTTTTATTTAACTTATAAAAAAATACATGATGTTGACTTTCTATAATGCTAATATTAATTTGGGTGCAGATATTCCTATTATATCATGCAAATGTTGCCTTTGATCCGACAAACACTGTCCAAGACTGATATACTGTGGGTTGCTAATTGCCTGCAGATCTGCCGCAGGACGGTCCTTCTCTGTCAGCAGGATTTGACCTGTAGAAAGACTGTTGTAAAGGAATGACCCAAGCATGTTCATGTTATTGCTACACACTAAAACCTTCTGTATGTTGCACTGAGAGGTCGGCTCTCTTTTGTACTGTGTTGCAAGATTCCCTGAATAAACTCTAGAGAGCAGTGTTGTTCCGTCTCACGCAGATAGTTAGATTTGATAAATGATGTTGCCAAAAACCACATATAGGTGTCTGTATGTGCTTCCAATGACTCTCTAATCACTGGTCTCACTCTCTGTCTTCACACTCAGCTTAGAGAAAAGGGTCAATGGTGAATACCAGACCAACACTGTCCATAGCAAATTTGGCAAGTGCATCTTTGATGAGAGATGTCATCCTTCTTTTTGCATTTCATTTCTCCATGCACAGCTGCAGCCCTTAACAGATGGACAAATTGCTCCCATAACAGTTCAGTAGCTTCCAGTCAGACACACCCAAACACACACACACACACACACACACACACACACACACACACACACACACACACACACACACAACTTTGTGCCTCGGCCTGCAGCCTTGACAGTGATCCTCCTGCACATGTGTGAAGGAGCGTCTTCAGTTACTGCCTCTGCACATGCATTAGTCTGAAAGGTTATTTTGGGCTGCAGAAAGCACCACAGTAACCCTGTGCTTCTGTGAAATAATAGGAGGAGTCAGGCTTTTACCCTCCTACTCTGCCCCTGTGTGCTGTTCCCCCCATGTCGACTGACAGGGGATTTCCCTCCAAACAAGAGGTTCCCCTGCTCTTCGCGCCACAGCATTAGGTTGGATCTTCATTTTTAAAAACAATGGACAACATTCCTCTGCAAGTGTTGACCGTCCCCACGGCCCCCTACCCTGACCAGAGGCCCGGGACCAGCGGCCTTAGGAGAAGAGTCGTTGTATTTCAGTCCAGGAGGAACTATCTGCACAACTTCATCCAGAGTATCTTCTCCTCCATTGACCTGCGTGACCGCCAGGGCTCCACAGTCGTGGTCGGGGGAGACGGACGCTTCTTTAATCGAACAGCAATCGAGGTCATTGTGCAGATGGCAGCTGCCAACGGGGTCAGTGTCACCATGTGTGTGGGCTTACTTGCCTTGTTTGTTTGTGTGTGTGTGTGTGTGTGTGCATGCTGGTAGGTGTGTGCACAGTAGAGGGAGTGCGCACAGGGGTAGATGTGTCACTGTGTGTAGATCAGCTCATGTGTGTCAGTGTCACCTGCCCTCATCACCTGGTCGCTTTTCATTGGCTCTACCAGCTTCATGTTATTGGTGTTCACATGCAGTTGAGTTCTATCAGTTAAAAGTTATGTATCTTCAAACAAATACTAATCCAACTGTACAAAACAATAAAAAAACAACCAATACAACCAAACTTAATGTTAGTTTTTTTGTGTTTATTTCATTATTATACAAAATCATAATTAAATACATTTGAATGAATAAATGAAAAGTAAAATATTGTTTATAGTTTCGACTAATTCATTGGACTCACTAAAATGAATTCAAAGTACCTCTTTGTCGTTTTATATTTGCTTTGAGTGAAAGGGATCCTAACTCAAGGTCCACTTACTCCACATCTTCTCAACCATATTACGTAGTCTTCCTAAAGTATAAGTCTAAAATGTGATATAAATTAAACCATAAAAGCTGGAGATTAGACACTTTTATCATTTTCCCAGGTGCATGAGCAACAGAGCAATCTCTATCTGCTGATGTGAAGCCAATCAAAGCTTTTGAGAAAAACAGTAAGTGGACCTTTATTTGAATCTACTGTCCCCGAGGTTATAGGCCTTTGCACATCAACAGCAAACTTACATGCTATCATGGAAAAAAATTATTACATAAGCTTTGGTGCTTTAGTAAAAAGTATACTAAAGCCACTTGTATAATGTACGTTGAAGTATCTTTATCGAGATAGTGATGTCAGTCAGTTGGTCAGCCCACCACTTTTGTCTGGACTGAAACTTCTCAGCAACTATCAGATCCATCAAATTTTGCACATACATTCCTGCGCTTCAGGATGAATTTATACAACTTTCTCTTTTCATCTGGTACCATCAACATGTCATTTTTTTATTTGTTCACCATTTTATTTGACTACACTGAAAATCTGCATCCCATCAACCTCACCTGCACCTTTTTCGTTTGGTTGTCAGCAAACGTAAGCATGCTAACCCTCTAAACTAAGCTGTAAATATTACCAAGCACTGCCATTGTAGCGTATCAGCATGTCAACATTTGCTCATGGGCAATGGAGGGGACTGAGAGGAGAAAATATTATGAAGTAAAGACCGGAGAAATCAATGAATGTTGCCTTTCAGCCATAAAACTCAATAGCTGCTGTAACTGCAGCTCCTGGCTTCTCCGCTGTCTTCAGATAGAAACATATGAAACCGGTTTTGTTTTCAACTCTCCTGTCAGCACCAGCTCTCTGTGCTCCTCAGGTTTAAACTACATAAGCCTCAAGCTTCTGGTGCTTTCTTGTATGGACGGTATTCTGAGTGGGATTCAAAATACACTCACACATGACTGGACTGGCTCTTGAGGCGCCGCAACTGTTGTTCATTATAAGTGAAATTCTGATCCCACCTACTAGCATGACACATTCACATCCCTCCCCAACTCAGATATATTAAAGATACACACTCATGCCGGCCGACTCACTCACACCTGTGTGACTTTTTCTCAGGTGGGCCATCTGATCATCGGACACCATGGGATAATGTCCACCCCAGCCATCTCCTGTGTGGTCAGGAAATACAAAGCCATTGGCGCCATCATCCTCACTGCCAGCCATAACCCCGGTGGACCTGATGGAGACTTTGGCATTAAGTTCAACACTGCCAATGGAGGTATGGTAACTGGAGAGGAGGGTGAATGCAGAAGCATCAGCCAAGTGTTGAGTAGTGTTACGAGCCCGTGAAGTCAGGAGTTTAACACGACTGTAGAAGCTCTCGTTCGGACACGTCCTGCGGACACAGGACCCAGAAATAAAGTTATGACTGGATGAAGACATCAATCTGAAACAAAGTTCAAGCACCTCACAACAGTCAGCACAGTTCTAGCATTAAAAATCACAGATGAGCCTGAATATTACCATATTACTTACCATGTTGTATACAAAGATGATTATTCAGAAATGAAGCCATAATATGATGGATACAAATGCCGCCATCTTGAAACACTTGGAGCCAGAGCCTCCACAGTAGCAATCGCGGGATGGAGCTGCGGGAGCACAACCAATCACGAGTCAGTCTAAGCTGTCAATCATGCTCACACTGAAAATTTGTTTGATGTATATTTTGACTTTTTAGCATGGTCCATGTCCCAACCATTAACATAGGGGAGGCAGGATGAAAGCACCTTTACTGCAGCCAGCCACCAGTTGGTGTTCAAAACGATTTGGCTTTAAGTTTTGGGAGCTGTCATGTCTTCCATCTTTATATACAGTCTATGTTCCTGGGTATGTGGTTTTGACAGCAAACTACATGTGAATATCAATGTGAAACCAAAGTTTGTCTTCCTTATCTAGGTCCAGCTAAGGAGGCCGTCACAAACAAGATCTTTCAACTCAGCAGAACCATCGAGGAGTTCGCCATCTGCCCCGGACTCCGACTGGATCTGACCACCCTCGGGAAACAGATGTTTGATCTGGAGAACAAGTTCAAACCATTTACTGGTGAAATGCAGCATGCGTCTGTCACCCCTCACATCGTGTTGATGGAAGTTTTGTTTTAGTATTGTGCATGTAAAAAAAATACTAGAACAACTCTAAGGTCAAATGTAAAATCTGACTTATTTATTTAATTGTTGATATAAAATCAGTGACTGCTAAAACATTTTTTGTTCCTCATCTGTGTTTGTGTTCAGTGGAAATTGTGGACTCGGTGGAATCCTACGCCAACTTGTTGAGGAATATCTTTGACTTTGCGGCCCTGAAGGAGCTTCTGTCTGGACAGAGCCGCATCAAGATAAGACTGGATGCCATGCACGGGGGTGAGAGAGGAGCACCTCATCACATTGGGATGTTCTCCTTTACACTGTAAACTAATGACAGAAAGATGGTATTAATGATAGCAGCACCAGTTAATAGTAGTAGTAGTAGTAGTAGTGGTAGAACTTGTAATAATAACAAGAAGACGAAGAATTGCGAGATATACTCGGTAATGTAGAAAGAAAGGGAGAGAGGATAAAAGATACAAAATTCTTGATTCAGTTGGATTAAATTGCTGTATTATTAACAATTTAACATATATGTAACTGTTGTGAGTTTAAAAGCAGATTGAACCCTTGGCTTCATGTCAGCTTCTCAACCTCTACTCCCCTCATCCTCTCCACTTTGAATAGAATAAAGACACAACTGACTTCTTAACAATATTGTAGGTGCACACAGGCCAGTGGATGCAGATTCTTCGTACAATTTTGACTTAGTGTTTTGTCTCTTTCTCACCGAGTCATATGTTTTCAGGGCAAATAACATGTTCATGATGCTCATGTTCCTCACTTTGTTTGCATGAGGTCAAAAGTGAAGGACGAGTCAAGCCCCCAGTCAGTACACAAGAATCTGATTGGTCACTCAGTCACCAAAACATCCGACTATTGCGTGATGTTTTGGGTGAATTCAGTTTCAGTAAAGTAAATAATGACAGTGAGCAAAGTGTGTCAGACTGGTGGAGAAACAAAGAAAGACCACGTGTAGTTTTTGAATCCTGTTATACAGAGTCTGGTTCTCGACTTTGTTCTGGCAGTGGAGAGGTGACATGGCGTTGTAGGAACTTCCCAACAACTCCTGACGATTAGGTTACTAAAGCTATTTCCAGAGTCCCCAAACCCTGAAACTATAGTGGTTGAACAGTTCCTACGACCCCGTCAAACTGCATACACACACCATCACAATAACAACAGACTCCCTCACAAAACGTTATACATATAATACAAATATATATGGTATATTAATATTTTGTGAGGGTATTTTTACCATGTACCACACATCCACACTATAAACCTGGTCTTTCTAGCAAAACATAGATATGGTGTTTGCTTTGCCTCCTAAAATACCAAGTACAGGATGACCCCCCAGCAAGGAAGTTATATTTTCAGCCTTGTCCATTCGTTTGTTGGCTGGTTTGGTTGTTTGTAAGCACGTTTACACAAAAACAACTTCATAAATGTCCATGAAACTTGGTGGAAGGATGTGGTATGGATCAGAGAAGAATCTTTTAGTGCAGATCTAGATCAGGGGGTGGATCCAGGAAGTTATTTTCACTTTTCTTTAATATGGAGTTTTACAAATTTTACAAAGGAACTGATATCTATCAGTGTGTGAAATTTGTTCCAGCTTTTTTGAATTTAAAGCAACTGTTGGCCCTTTGCGGAGGTATGCACTCTACTGAGTGACATTCTAGTTCTTCCTCTCTTAACCCTGTCTCTTCCACCTCTGCCTGCTCCCCAGTGGTAGGACCATATGTGAGGAGGATACTGTGTGAGGAGCTGGGCTGCCCGGCCAATTCTGCCATTAACTGTGTCCCACTGGAGGATTTTGGGGGTCAACACCCCGACCCTAACCTCACCTACGCTGTGGATCTGGTTGAGAGCATGAGAGATGGACAGTATGATTTTGGTGCAGCTTTTGATGGAGACGGGGTGTGCAAATACTTATTTTTTCTGCTTTTTTCCCCCATTAATAAAATCAAGTCGATAAAAAAAATGATATTTCTAATTCACATCTAGAACCTGGGCCTGAAGACCTTGACCTCTAACCTCTGACCGTCTGCCTGCGTTATAGGACCGTAACATGATCCTTGGTAAACACAGCTTTTTCGTCTCCCCATCTGACTCCGTGGCTGTGATCGCCGACAACATCTTCTGCATCCCGTACTTCCAGCATACAGGGGTGAGAGGCTTCGCTCGCAGCATGCCCACAAGTGCAGCCTTAGACAGGTAAAACCTTGGCCTGGCTTTCACCTATCACTGTCAAAACCAAACAGCCTCTCGTTTTCCCAGTTGTGGCCAAGTCAAACTTTGTATACTTTAAGATTATACAATTTAAATACAATTTAATCAGTGCATGTAAAACAAAGATATACCCGGACATGTATAAATGATTCATGTAATGTTATTTCGGTGTTGCCTTCTACTGGTGTTCCAAAGGTTCTCTGAGCTTTCTTAGAATACTATTTGGCTGTATTTCCTTTCAGAGTAGCCAGTGCAACAAAAATAGAGCTATATGAAACTCCCACTGGGTGGAAGTTCTTTGGGAACCTGATGGATGCAGGCCGACTCTCTCTCTGTGGAGAGGAAAGCTTTGGTACAGGTAATGTATTTTCTTCAGCAAGTTGTTAGATTAAAAAATGCTCCAACTTATCTGAAATACCATAGGAGTGGAAGAGAAGCTGTCCTCATATCCACTTTCAGGTGGAGACCATATTAGGGAGAAGGATGGGCTCTGGGCCGTGCTGGCATGGCTGTCCATCTTGGCCACCAGGAGGCAGTGTGTGGAAGATATTGTCAAGGACCACTGGCTGAAATATGGAAGAAATTACTTCACCAGGTGAGATGGTAACGTGAGACACTCTCCTTCCTGCTACTTTGACATTTTGGGCCATATTTCTAACTAATCTATGTTTATAAAAAAAAATATCATGGGCAGCAAAATAGAAAAAACCTGTAAAACAGTTGTAAATTATTTCAGATTATAACTATTTTCACAGTACCTCATGTAGTTGGAAATATTAGAAAAGATGGGATGAACTACATCTCAAATTCGGACAGTTTATGACTGACATCTACTGGACAATATATGCCGTTGTACATTCTTTCAAACCTTGCACTTGATTAAGATTTAAATCATGATATCAGGGATTCTGCGGCCTCTTACATAGTAAGAAAATCTACCTATTCAGTATTTTGGGGTTTTAGTTTTTATTTAGGATAATATCATAAGCATGTGCACTCTGTTACAGAAGAAAATCACAATTCAAATCAATAGATCATCAAGATAAAGATGAGAATGAGGAACATATTGATATTGCACTTCCTCCTTTGTTATTAAAATCAGCTATTGTTTGTTCCAGATATGACTATGAGAACGTGGACATAGATGCGGCCTGTGAGATGATGGAGGATTTGGAGATCATGATTTCCGACAAGGCCTTCTTGAGGAAGAGATTTGCTGTGGGGGACAAAATCTACCAAGTGGAAAAAGCGGACAACTTCGAGTACACAGATCCTGTGGACAGCACCATCTCCAGGAACCAGGTTCATGTCACACACTCAGCTACAGTGATAAGCTTGTCATGTGTACAGGGGGTCACTGGGTGTTTTGGCTCTTGTCAGCGTCCGAGTCAGTTTGCTGTCTTTACATGATCTGTGCTGGGCTGTTTTCCCTGCAGGGTCTGCGGATAATCTTCTCTGATGGTTCTCGGATCATCTACAGACTTAATGGGACAGGTAGTGAAGGAGCAACAGTTCGAATCTACATTGACAGCTATGAGAAGGAGCACATTTTTGAAGACACTCAGGTACGGAATATGGACATTTTAAGACATTTTGAGCCAAAATAGCAAATCACAAAAGGTTCATTTGAAAATTCTCGATTAGAAATCTCTAAGTCGCAGAAAGAACTAGAATGACACCCAGTATAATGCTTACCATCGACAAGGTTTAATAGTTTCCTTAAATTCAATCAGTTATTGCCCACTCATAGATATAAGTCCTCTGTTCTTTTTCATCAAGATCGTTGAATTATACCCTGAGAAACTGGCAAAATGTCCAAAACTTGCTAAAAGCTAACATGTTATTGTCATCTAATATTAAAGAGATCCTTTGTTCGGATCCACACCAACATTTGATAGATTCCTCCTCGGCCCATATCCCACGCCTCCACCAGTTTTTGCATCATCCTGCTGACAACCAACCAGCAGCCAAATGGCCTATCTGACAATGTTAAAGAAAGTGAAAGGAGAAATTCCAGGATCCGCCCCCTGATCTGGATCCGCACTCAAACTTAATGAGTTATTTCTTGACCAATACCCCATCCTTCCACTGAGTTTGATGGTAATCTGTTCTGTAGTTTTTGTGTACTTCAAACAAACAAACAAACCAACCAACAGATAAATGGAGAGGGGTGAAAACATAACGTCCTTGACAGAGGTATAAAACAATATTTCTTTCAGTTAACAATCCAGGAGGAAACACTATACGGCAGCTGCAGTTTCTTAGGTCTCTAACATGATCGTCCTTGTTTGCAACAGGTGATGCTGTCGCCCCTGGCAACAATTGCTCTGAAGATTTCCCAGCTCCATCACAGGACAGGTCGAAGTGGCCCATCGGTCATCACATGATTCCTCCCACATGTTACTCCCTAGTGATGCCACAGAGTGATGCCCTATTGTTTTTCTTTCCAGATTTTTTGTACAAACCGAGCTTAAATTCCAAGTGTAGCTGCACCTCATGCTTTAGTTTGCAATTTAATTTGACTTTTACTCAGTGACTGTCTCTGTGAAACATTAAACCGCTTTTAATTTTTGGTTCATGTGTGACAGCTGGCACGTGCACACATAGACATCAAAGGGGGCTTGAGCCCAAGCTCTTTTTCTTCCTTGACGGGGGCGGCTGTGGCTGAGGGGGTAGTTGATGTCCTCTAACCAGAAGGTTGGCTGTTCCTTCCCTGTCTCCCCCACCTGCCTGCTGAAGTGTCCTTGGGCAAGATGCTGAATCCCCAAACTGCCCCTTATAGAAAATGTGCAGAGGAGTCTCTTGTTGACCAGCGGAGTAATACGCCTCAGTGCATTGGCGCTGCCAAGAGGGGGCCAGGCAGGGCCACGTTGATACAGTAAAGGCTATAATCAGAGTTTGTCTTTTTAAGCCTTAGGTGCTGCACGCAAGTATAAACTGAATGTCAAATCAGTGTGGAAAGCACTGACCAGTATGATAGACTAACTGTTGTAGTCGGATTTTTGAATTGAAACGTTTTTTTTTTTTAATTACAGCACACATGCAATAACAGTAACAGTCTATAATACCTTTTAAAGCACTTTCTAAATAAAAAGGGAGTTCATATTTGTCTGACTGATTGTGTTAACTGATGAAAAAGCATCCATGTACAGTAATATGGGAAATGTGGATCTGATACATTGAAATGCATCAAGATGCAATGTCGAATCGTTGACTGCTGAATTATAATCGAATCATGAGGCTAGTGAAGGTGCACTTGTGAGCACACAGTCATCTGCAGTCATGTCAGATAGGCAGCACCTCCCAGCTCCTGTCCCAGTTGCGGTGGTTTTCCTGCCCTTGTGTGGAGGTGAATAGTGATGAACAAAAGACTAAGGTACCAGTGCCTCCAGTTTACATATAATCAGCCAAAAGACAAAGACAAATGTAGTTAACTTGTGTCTTGCTAATGTACATGCATTAGCTATAGCTAATGTAATAAGTTAGGGCCTACAGGCTAATGTGCTGTACTTAAGGGGAGACCCTACAGGTGAATACAGTCAAATTTGTATCCAATAATGTCATCACAATCGCCACCCTAATAAAAATGCCAATTACCACTGCAGGTGAATAGGATAAAAAAAACTTACTAAAACACATCACCACATATAACTTACCCAGTTAATGACTTACAACAAGACAGTATTTTCCCCTGAAATGTTATGTTTAAATATGAAGACGGGCTTGTTTGGCGATTTAAGGCGAAATCTACAGATGTTAACAGACAGAGGGTAGTAAAACAAACACCATCTAAATGTGTATTTTTGGAAGTTTTCTTTCCATTAGAGTGAAAGAAGACATGGAAGTAAAGTAGACCAAAAGCTCAAAATTGACTAGTATATGAAAAACAATGTTTTGGGGTCCTGCCTTAAACAGTAACTGCATCATTTTGATTGTAGGCTCCTCATCTAACAACTATTCATTCTACTTGTTTGTTGTATGCTGATAGATCTTTATCAATGATACAGACAGTCCTACACTGAAACTAAGTCCTTGTCACCAGTTATTATGTGTGTGTGTGTGTTATTTATACTAGAAACTATAGTAGCATAGAAAACATGCACATTGTGGCATAGTTTCCTTTGCTGTTGCCTGCTCTTGTGATAAACTAAAGAAGACCATTGTCTCTGTGGAACTGTTGAGAATTAACAATAGTGTGAGTGTATTCAAATAAATTGGTAAGTAAGTCAAAGGTATTCTACTATATATACATTTTTGTTTAAACATTTTTTTTATGAATAATTATGAGAAGTGCCCTTTTTCTCAGTTGAGCCCAGAGAAAAACAAACAGCAGAGTCTCAAAGCTTGAGCTTCTTCTTCTTTTTTGTTCGGTTTATTAGCGTGTGGTTGGCTACCGACGTCAAGGTGCATTATCGCCATCTACTGTGTTTGGTGCACCGTTCCTGGAGGTACTGGAATACCAGGGGCATTCCGAAGATAGACATCATGATCCAACAACAATAGTGCTTCTTCCATCTCAGAAGAGTGAAGGGGCCAAAGGGGGAATGAAAAGTAACCAGAGATAAGAAGCTTCGTCCCTACTGTTCAATTGGCAGTAACACCAACCTGGCTGTTCCCCTTCAGTGTCTACTGATTTCAAAATTTTTGAAATTCATGGAGGAACAAAGGAAAGAAAGGGCTCAATTTAAATTTCACTTTAGAGCCACTTTTAGCCCCTTATTACTTTGATGTCTTTGATCCTTGATGTATATCTCTGATCTGCACCTTGATGCTTGCCATGCGCTAATAAACTGAACAAAGAATAAGTGCACTTGGATTTAGACAGAAGGTTTGAACTGTTTTCAAGATGGATCCGACACTTTTTGAGCAGACTCAGACTTCACAGGAATCCAGGTTTTTCAAAAACATGACGAACTTTGAGGATCAAGGTAAGTTTTATTACTCATTTGCAAAAGTACTGTTATCACAATTCTTAGGCCAACTGCAAAACGCTAATTTGATATAATAGTTTGATTGAACTGAAGTTTAAGGCAGCACACATAATGAAAACAAATGATCCTCTCACAACTATGCCGACGGAGGGGTGGGTGAAGTTTTTGAGTCCAGAAAACACTTCTTGAGTCTCAGGGGTAAACAGCGTTGCAGCCTAGTCCAAAACAATTGAAGTCAATTGTGCCCTCTTCTTCAGACGTAATAAAACAACAGAAAAAAACATGCCTCCATTCTGTTCGACATTCATATACGACTCAAAACTGCGTCAACACCATCACGTACCCTCGGGCACACCATCGTGTGGCTACGTCCGATTGCATCGCCACTTGGACACATGGATGACACCACACGAGCAGTATGGAGGCATGTTATGTAATTTCTGTTGTTTTATTACGTCTGAAGAAGAGGTCGCCTGGGCTAAAACAATGTTTACCCTTGAAACTCCTAAAGTGTTCACCCACCTGTCCATCAGCATAGTGGTGAGTAGATAATGAGTGAATTTTCATTTTTCTTTGAACTATCCCTTTACTAGGCCAAAATGATGCAATGGCAGCAAAAAACATTTTTTTCAACTTACAGAAAAAAACCTGTTAAAGGTATACGTGTTTATTTATTGGAATATTAATCCCACTCTCTTTCCTCATCGCTCTTAACACCTCCATGACGCCGACATTTTTTATTTTATCTGATGTAGATGGGGACAATCCCTTTGGCATACCCATAAACGTTGAAAACAAGGCTCTGATAAAGCAGGTGAGTGTGATGTTAGCATGTCGCTTACTGAGAATTAATGACAACTTTCAAATATCCAGTCTCCAAACAATGTTGCAGGTGATATGTCACTGATGTCATGCTTGTTATCTTCTGACATTTTCGACAACAGATTCGTAAAGATAAGGCAAACCTGGTCAAACTGGAAAACAAACTCGAGAGCCAAAATGATCGACGGCAGTTAATGGATGAGTGCATCAAAAATTCTGAAGAACAGCAGAAGAACACTGAGGTAGGTTTATCAGAATACAAAACATATTATGTTATGTGTCAGGTGTGCATCTCTTCTGGTAATTGGGTCATAGTCACAGTCTCACAGTGTGTGGCTAAATTCTTCTTTTGTTTTTTTCTGCACTCAGGCTCTGTGCAAGGCCATTAAAAGAGAAGAAGAGTCTCAGAAACACCTCAAAGCCATCGCAGAGAGGAGGGCAGGTGGCCAATCACAGGAGACGACAAAGATAGAGAATGAGCTTCGATCTTTTGCAGAGACGAGAAAAGGGCTACAGGTCTGTACCATTCACAACATAAGAAACAGCTGTATAGCTGATGGCTCTGTATTGCAACTTTAAATGTCGTTAACTTTGTCCATATTCTCAGAATCGAAAGATTGGGAGGAAACAGAAGCTAGAGTATTTTTGGAAGCTGATGAACAGGGAGCATGAGACCTTGGATGACTTTTTGGAGGAGTCAAAACGTAAACATGAGGACTCAATGGCCATCATCAAGTACTCCGAGCAAGATGAGCAGAGGATCAAGGTAAAGTGAAAGTACCTAAAAGTATCAACAAGTTTTTGCTGATTTGCTGTGAAAGCTAACCTGCCCTTTACAACTCCTGAGCCTTATCTTCTCTCCTGTCACAGTCACTCACTCTGGCGATAGACAAGAAGGCACTGGAAGCCAGTGAAAAGCACAAAGCAAATGACAAGGAGATGACTGAGACTATATCTACACAGGTACGAGAAAAAAACCTGCACATTGGCTGATGCAAGACTGACACATATATGTTAAAGGCTTCAACCATTCGCTTAAATTGGGGAGATGTCCTACGTAGCCCAACTGCATTGTGGTTCGGTTGCGTTGCATTTCTTCCACTGCATACAGCAGTTGAGTTCTGCTCCACTTTTCATGCACCAGCCAAACAAATCCTGTTTAAACAAATACTCAAATGGAAGAATTAGCCAATCAAATCATGTTGATGAGAAAGAGGATGCATTGGCAACGTGGTGTGTGTTCATCTCGTTTTCTCTTTAGCATTGAATTGAAAGTGTTGGTTTGACACAAAGACATTTTTTTTTTCTTTTCCTTTCCCTTTTTCTTTGTGAATTTCTTTATTATTTGTATATTTTGGATACTTTGTTTTAAATATTAATTATTATTTTTGCAATAAAATAAAGAAATGTATCACTAAAATTGCTCTGCTCTTCGAACAGCTTGCTTTGGATACGACCACGGAGAATTTTCAGCAGACCCACCTGGAGACACAGCGGCTCATCCAGCTGTGGGAAAAGACTGTCAAGCAGATGACTCACCGGGATGCTGAGATTAACCAGTGTGCACTGGTAAGGCCTGTTACTTTGCACTCCTTTTACATTACATTACATTGCATGTCATTTGCCGTACTCTTTTATCCAAAGCGACTTACAGTTAGTGCATTCAACACCTACCCCTCAGCCACAGCCACCGACTCCTCCCAATAATAACAGACAAATGGATATTAACCTCTGCTCACTGAACGGTACGCTTGAGTGTTAAACTTGACTTTTCTTGTTCCTTCATCCGTTCAGCAACTTGCCGAAGCCCAGCAGAACGCAAGGGAAAGCAATGCCACCATTACAGAGATGAAGCACTTGTTGTATGATCAGACGAACAACAACCTGGAAATTGAGAGGAAGATGTCTGGAGCCCAACAACAGGCAGTGAAGCTGCAACAGGATTTTACGGACCAGGAGAATAACTGCCGTACGCTGCAGGATGAGGTCAGCGACTCAATGACCTTTAGCCAAAGATGAAGGATATGTGCTCAAAGAATGTTAAAAACAATCTAATCTGTAATCTGGCTTCAAATTGTTAAAACTGATTCTAATGCATGCTAATGATGCTAATTGCAGCTAAATAGTTGCAAGGGCGCACAGGACAAATTAAACTCCTCTGTCAAGTCTGCAATGTCCAACATATCCAGAATGAGGAAAGACATCCAGGATAAAGACAAGAAGTGAGTGAAATCTTACAACATGTCTCTGTCGATATATAATCACTGTAGAACTTCATAAACAAGCTCTGTCTGTATATGTGTGTGTTGTAGACTCAAGGAGGCCAGGGCGTATAACACTGCGCTGGAGGAGAAGCGTAAAGAAGTTACTCAGACTGCCCTGAGTGAGGAGGAGAGAGCTGCTCAGATGGACCAGTTTCTCAGGGATGAGGACGAGGCAATCAGGGTGAGCAGCCTGACACAACCGCAAACTGATAAACTGCTGTGGTGTCAGGCTGGAGAGAGTGGTTATTTACGTTAGAACATCTTTTTCAGTATTTAATTTCAGGACTTTCACATCTTAAGACACTGTTTGATTATTATTGATAAAATATTTACTATAAACAAAGTGTGAAACTAAATGTGAAATGAATTGAAATCACATCCTTAGGAAAAGCATGATAGATTTCATAATTACTGCCGCCAAGGACGTTATGTTTTCATCTGCGTTAGCAAGATTATGCAAAAACTTCTCAACTGATTTCCGTGAAATTTTGTTGAGGGGTGGGACAAGGAGGAACCCATTTAATTTTGGTGTGAATCTGGATTAGGGAACAGATCCAGTAATTGTTTTTCTCACATTCTTTAACCTTGTGAGATGTTTTTCAAAAATGTTAGTACATGATCAGTTCATATACTCATAAAAATGTCTATATTGTACTTGAAAGGTCAGAGCGTTTTACAGTATTACTACTCTGTAACCCTGTGCTGCTCTGTGCTTTGCTGTAGGAGCTGGATTTCCAGCTGCTTGACTACAGACATGAGCTGTACCGTTGTAAAGATCATTTGAAGGCTCTAAAGACAAAGGAAAGGGATACTGTCGCCCATGTTGCCAGGAGCAAAGCCTCCAGGTTGCTGACAAACCAGCTGAAAGAACAGGATAATGTCTTAACAAGACAGCGAGGGATCTTTACTGAGCAGGTAAGTTTACAAAAAAATACCAACCCACACCACGCACAAATGTGCACTGTACACTGTGCATATCTTCATATTTTCCTCTCACTTCCCTGCATCATAGGACTCCAAGATCATCAACCTGGATAGAAAACTGGCCCGGCTGCAAGGAGACTCTCAGCTAGATGAAACACAAGCATTTATAATGAAGATCGCTGAGCTGACCAAAGCCTTCGAGGAGAAGAAGTCAGCCAACACGCTGACCAACGTGCTTAAGGAGTCTGAGGTCAGTCTCACCGCTCGTTCTCTCTCTGTTCTACCAAATGAAGCCATTAAATCTCACACACGTCTCTCTCTGGCTCTCTCTGTCTGACAGGATGATATTCGCACATTGAAGAAAGAAATGGAAAAGTCCGAAGCTCAAACGAGAGATGTGACCGAGAAGATAGTGGAGCTCAACATTCGCTGTATTACCAGTGAGAAGGAGCTGAAGGCATTCCGGCTCAGGAAACAGGTAACGCGCTGATGTCACCTGAGTTGCTGACGTTTGGTCACTACTTCAGGGCGTCCTTTGTTCATATTGTGTTTAGGAGATCGGACATAAGTGTTTCTTTTGATCCAGGGTCAAATCTCACTTTAGCTCATTCCCCCATTTTGCCTAAATGTATATATTTGATTGACAGAAATTTAATAGGAAAATTATTATTGAAAGTTTGTCATTTACATATCATTATAAATTGTGTGGCTTTCCATATTTTGACTGTTGGCCAGACTAAACAAGGTATTTTTAGATCCTATAATGAGGTTTGGGTTTTCTGATGAAAATACAAAGGTCTTTCTTCTTTATTGATTAATCTGTCTTTTTGGTTTAAAAGTTGCAAAGTTGTGTAAAATGTCAGTTACACTCTGGCAGAGCTCAAGTGACATTCTAAAATGATATTCAACATGTTTACTTAAAACATGCTATGAACGGATCTGTTATTATGTTAAATTGTTATATTAATAGATTAATGAATATATAATTATTTTCTGTCAGTTCATGAACTGATCAATATACTGTTATTTTCAGTTCTAGAGATAAAACGTTATAATTTTGCAATTTTTTATACCAACTGATAATGATACTACGTTGACCACATGTGTTCCTATACAGGAAGAAATGGTGGAGCTCAACATCTTGAAGGTAGAGGTCAAGCGCATTAGAGATCTGCTGTACAACAAGACGGGCACTGTGCTGTCTTTGGAGAGGAGGAAGCTGGGGCTGCAGAAAGCCTTAAAGGAGAGGGAGGATGAAATCAAGGTCTACAGAGAGATGCTCGGCCAGATGCTCAAGACCAGTGAGAAGGAGAGACAGAGACTGAGGTGAGTACCACAGCAATTATCTCAAATCTCATATACTAACAGTCCAATAGTCTGAGACCACTGCCCCATCCAAGTGCATGTGAAGTGGTTTCGGACTTTTGGACCCCTTCTGATAGTTTCACATCATTTGCTGTGCCACTTCAGCAACGTACTGTTAGTTCAACACTCGTACAAAGAGTTTCTGTGTCTGTTTCAGCACTGAACTCAATGAGAAACTGTCCAAGATCGAAAAGCTGAAGGATAATTTTGAAACAAAAACACTTTTGATGGCGGCTCCTGAGGAGGACGTGGAGAAGTGGCTGGTTCACTGTATCATAAAGGTCAGAGATCTTCACACACACACACACACACACACACACACACACACACACACACACACACACACACACACACACACACACACACACACACACACACACACACACCATTGTGTCGCATTGCCGAGTCTTCTGAAGCTGACCATAATCAGATTGTGCACACCAGCTCTCTGAATGACTCCCGTTGTGTGTTTTTCACCAGGCTTCACAAGAGAAAGAGGAGCTCAAACGAAAGGGAGATGCTGTGGATGCTAAAATACGCAAGATCAAGCAGGAGAACAGGGCTCTGGAGAACACCAACCATTTGTTCAACAACAGTAGCTCAGCGTTTGAAAAATTCCTCAAAAAGAAAAGTGAATCAGGTACGTATGAAGAGTTGGACAAGAGTATTCAAATCATCGGTCACAAAGTAATTCCAATTTTTCTTTTTGCTTCAGGTCCAGAATACCAGGAAAAACTGAAGTTAGAGGAAGAGTTAGGGGCAGCTGAGGATACATTCGATTTCAAGAAGAGACACGTCCAGGAGCTGCAACAGGACTTAGAGGTTAGTCCCGTTTATAGCCGGTGTTGAGCAGATGACGTAGAAAGATGTAACAATTAGACCATTACCACTGAATAACTCCACCTGAATCACAACATGTCCCATCCCAAGTCTCACAGCAAATAACTATCGGTCTTACATTTAGAATACAATCTCAGAAGAGTGGCTCACATTTTCAACAATTTTACACATTTATTATCATGTATGTTCATAGTAGTTGATGTTTATCTCTATCTCTAAGAGGTCATATCTGTTTTAGATTAGAAGGCACCAGCTATTTGTAAATCAATTTTTATATTTGTGTGTAAAGCCCTTCCTGCTTTTTTTTTTTTTTTTAGAAACTATTAGTTATGTATATATCATCTTGGTTCAACTTTGTTTTGATATCGGAATCTACACATCATGTCGCCAGATTCTTGCAAATACCCAGTCCTACTATATAAACAGGAAGTCATTGTAGCATCACAAGCTGTAACCAGCGTGTTCCGTGCAACTACATTTTTTATTTCTAGCTAAAGTCCAAAATTGTTTCCTCAAGAGAATCACTATATGTTCTTTTCTGGCATCAGTTTACAACTCAACCAGTTGAACAGTATGAATCATATTGTTTCCTAGTGGCTATTTTAGTCCTTGTCCTCCCCACTTGTTGGATTGTTGTTCTCTATCTATCTGTGTCATCCAGCGTACATCGATGGTTGCTTTGGTGTGGTGAAGTGTGTGTTTTCGTTTACCACTCTCTGTTTCCAGGACACGAACAGTATCTTTGAGAGTCGGCTGCAAGAGGAGCAGGTTGTGAACGATATGATGAAGGACCAACGATCACTCATCAACAAACAGAAGAAAGAAGTCACTTCCCAGCAGGATAAAATTAACAGAGCAACAAAAGAGGTTTGATGTCCAATGGAACCACACTTTTTATGTTTTATTATTGATAACTTGAAAATATTTTAACACAAATCTTTTGAAATCAAGCTGATTTTCACTGAGGAAACATACAATACTGAAGTTATCAAGTTACATGAACAAAATTGAAAAAATGTTATCTGAAAAAACTTTTATGTGTTACCAATTGAAGTGATATTCTAAAATTGATTAACAATCTTTTCTTCAGTGCATTCTTTTCTAGTTTGGCTTCACCAAGTATAAATTGTGTACATTACGCACTTCCATATAAATTATTAGGAATTATTATTTCATTTTGCATTGTTTTTGTGTTTGCCAGTGCTCCAAGCTGACCAAACAGATCCGCTCAGCTGAAAATACCAAATTTGAGACTTTGGAAGAAATGGACATTAAACTGAAGGAGTTCAAAGATTTCAACAAAATCTTTGATCAAATGCTGAGAGAGGTCGTGGGGGACAAGCCGGATCTCAGACCAGTGCTGGAGGAAAACTTCCTGCAGGTTTAAAACAAATGACACTGCATTGTTTTAATATTCAGAGGGTTATTTAAAGCATTAACTCGTGTTCGGCTTTGCTTTAGTGTCAATAATTGGAATTAGGTTTAATATTGTAAAAATGTCAGCGACTAAAACACAGTTCCATTATCTTGTTTGTTTCTGCTTTTTCTTTTAGGCCAATATATCTTTTCCAGCTGCTTCAGTCGGTTCCACCGGCCTCTACAGATCCAAGACAAACTTTACCCTCAGCTCTCTCAGGTCTGACTCTCTTCTGAGAAGGGATTAGGGTTTTGTTGTTACACAGTCATCCAGCGTACAATTACTGTACTTAAAAACTGTACAAGAGGAAAATGATTGATTACTGCATAAATTATAGATTTGTATAAATCAAATGTTCATATATATCTTAGTACTATTAAAGGTCTACTTTTCTTTTTTGTTATACAAAGGATTAGGGATCTTAGTGTGTTGCTCCTCCTCTGTATCTTCATGGTGGTGCTTTCTCTGTATTGCAGGTCTCCTACATCCTCAACCAGCAGCATTCAAATGGTCGCAGGACATCATTCCAACATGTTGACCAATGTGGAACAGATGCTGACATGACCGTGACCTCCCCTAGTTCCACCTAGTAGCACCAGGGAGTTAAAGAAGTCCTTTCTTCTGCAGGCCTTCAACAATTTGTTGGGACTGCACCCTTGATTTTGGGAATGCATGTCAGCCATGTTGTCCTTATCCATGTCGTCCAATCTTTGAATTCAGGTAGAAGTGTTGAAATTGCAGTGACGTTCAGACGAGGAGACCGTGTCTGTCTCTGTTTGGTAGCGGTTTGCTGGTTTTGTCTTTGATCCGCTGTTTTCTCACACACTCTAAGATGTTTCTGTTCTGGACCGCACTTATTTACCTGGAGTTTCCTGATATTTAGCAGCAAAGCAAAAGTGTAGCAGCATTCTAATTGAGAACACTGAATGTCACCTCCTTTTACAATAAAATTAATATTCTACTCCTATTCAATTCAATTTCATTTGTATAGAGCCAAATCACAACATACATTATCTTGAAGCACTTTATATAGTATTGTTGAGAAAATTATAGTGAAACCCAACAGTTCTCACAACAAGCAAGCTTTGGCAAGAAGAAAAAGAACAAGATGAAGATGAAGATGAAGAAAAAGAAGAAAAAGAAAAAGAAAAAGAAAAAGAAAAAGAAAAAGAAGACTTTCAAATAACTCTATTTCTGACACCAAACCCCTCAGTCAGCACAGTGGATCAGTCCAGCCCACCCACTCCTGCAGTTGCTTAAAAAGATTAGCTAGCCGGGGACAGGACACCACTAAATGGTAAGGTCTCTGGAAGCGAACAGAAAGCACAACCCCCCTCAGTGCTCGGGTCCAGGTGAGCTCTGTATCTGTTTGTAGCTATAGCTCCATGTATAATCCTCCATTGGAAGTCAGCCATCTGTTTCTCAACAGGAGGCTTATACAGGACCCGCCAGCTGCCACTAGGGGAAGAATCCAAAGCCAAAAACCTCAGTCCGTCTGGACTCCCTGACTCCTGCAAGAGAGCGGTGGTTCAGAACCTTCACACAGCTGCAGTAGAGCTGCCTCTCTCCACAGGAGCTGAATGTTCCCAGTGCTGGAGTCTTTAGGGATAATCACTTCTCTCCACTCCTCCACAGCAGGACTCACACTCGGAGTAGGAAAGATACCTCCACCAAGGATGTTACCTTTTCACCCCTGTTTGTTTGTTTCTTTATTTGTTCAAAAGAAAGACTACACAAAACAACTGAATGGATATCCATGAAACTGTGGAACGGATGTGGTATGTGTTAGGGAAAAACATGGTCAAGGTTCAGAGGATGGATCCAGGATATTTATATCACTTTCTTTAACATTGTGAGGTAAGGTGTTTTTCAGCATTTTTGTTGATTTTTCAGAGAATCTCTCAAAGATCTTAATGAAAAAGAAATGAGGCATGTGTAGGGAAGGGATGTCTATGAGTGTGGGAAATTTGATGCAATTTAATTTAATTTAATTTAAGGACACTATGTGCTCTACTGACGGCCATTCTAGTTTTTAATTGAAACTTACAAATTACTTGCAAAGAGCCAACGTAAGGACAAAGACAATATACATGTCATATGAAAGGTTGATACTTAGACAAATATAAGAAACCAAACACACACACACAGTTTACATCCATATGCAATCATCCTGTGCCTCTGCACTTTACTCAAGTACATCCTAGACCAACAATATTTCCCAGTAAAGGGTGTTTATTATCTACATATTCTGTATTATTATTGTTTCGCTCTATTGCTTTTTTTATTCTCTTGTCTACCTCGTTCTAATTTGCGGCCGTAACAAGTGAATTTCCCCAGCGTGGGATCAATAAAATCTTATCATATGTAATGTAATGCAATTTAATGTTATGTTATGTTATGTTATGTTATGTTATGTTATGTTATGTTATGTTATGGGGGAATATGAATAACAAGAATTTGGATAAACCCTCATTAAACCCCTCACTTCTGCTGCTGAGCTGTGTACTGTCGCTTTAAGGCGGTCACATGACAACAGAGCCCGAAGGAGGAAGCAGGAAGTGGGTTCATCAGGAGGAAGAGACTGAGCACATAAACAACGAAGGAACAGAAACTAAAATCAGGTCACACATTCATCGCCATGGCCGGCATCAAAGGTAATTTACCTACTGCGTCAGTGAATCAGTTGAACAGTGAAGCGTTACGTTTGTTACGCAGGCGTTGTGTTTGTGCGTCGGTGCTTCAACAACTTTGTTCAAGTGCTTCGAATTGTTTAGAAAGCTGCGCTGAATCATGTCGACAGCAACACAACTCTGCCCCCCGAGGACATCAAGCCCCGTTATAAGATTTCTCATTCCATTAGGCTATCCACCAGTTTGTCGGTGGTTTTCCAGTCAGTGAACTTCCCTGAGTCACGGTCACTTCACAAGTGCCAACAACCTGCATTGATTCTAATTTGAAGTTTGGACAGGAAGCGTCTGTGTTCATGTGATGTAACGAATGCTTGTCTTCTCTCAGCACTGGTTGGTTTGTCCTTCAGTGGTGCTATTGGACTCACGTTTCTCCTGCTGGGATGTGCACTGGAACAGTACGGGTATGTTCCACTGAATAACCAAACATTTCATTATTGTTATTATTATTATTATATAGGCTAGATTTAAACATTAAACATGTTTTATTACTTTATTATTGGGTCTTTAAGATACAGTTCTGATATTTAATACGTAAAATTGTTTCTTCAGGGGATATTACAGATATCTAACATGTATTATTGTGTCTTAATGGGATGGTACCATTGTTTAGGTATTATTGTGTCCTAGGGGTACAGATATTTAACATGTAGTATTCTGTCTCAGAGTGATAGCAAAGATATTTAACATTTATTTGTATGTCTCAAAAGGATAGTAGAGGCATTTAACATCTATTATTATGTCTAAGGGGATAGTACAGACATTTCTGCTTGTCAGGTGACTGTGTATTTGAAAGTAACAAAAGCAGATTTAAAAAATATTGACCAGAAATATGCCTAATCCTACAATGTTCATAATCCAGCTCAATAGCCTCATTACAGCCCCCTAGCCCACGCTCCTGGTTGGTAGTGTAGGCTTTAAGAAAAGCCCAAGATGAGATAACTCTGTTACCAGGATGATATTTTTCAGACTTTGTAAATCTCCTTCAAACTCACAGAAGACATGATGTGTGTTTTCCCCGAACTTAATAGTACCTTATTTGATAGATACAGTGTTTCACTTGCAAAATCTGTAGAGTCTCCATTTACATGTTAATTTTGCAATTTCTTTTTATTTCTTTTTTTTTTTTTTATGTGACAAGCTGCAAAGTCACTCCATTGTCTGTCATCAAATGCAAACCGCCCCTTTAACTGTTCCACACCTGTTTTGGCAGGGTATATTGGCCGCTTTTTGTACTGATTTTCTACGTGCTGAGCCCCATCCCGACCTTCATATCCAGACGCCTCAGTGACGACGCTGACTCCTCCAGCAATGCGTGCAGAGAACTGGCCTACTTCTTAACAACTGGCATCGTCGTTTCATCTTTCGGGCTCCCTGTTGTCTTAGCCCGCACTAGCACGGTGAGTTCTCTCTACCCACGTTGGAAGGCTCATGTTTTTCTGTTTCTTTAGATACATCTATGCCGCCTGCACCACATCAGATATTATTAATTTGTCCTACACTTAAGACAAATGCTAAACCTGTATGCCAACACTGTGGCAGTAGTGTAGTGAAAGCAAATAGATGACTTCTGACATATTTTGGATATTTCTCTCTCACAGATCCAGTGGGGTGCCTGCGGCCTGGTGATGACAGGAAACGCCGTCATCTTCCTCACCATCCTCGGCTTTTTTGTCGTGTTTGGAGGCGGCGATGACTTCAGCTGGGAGCAGTGGTAGAGTGCTGTTGGACAGTGGAAAGAGAGAAAGAAGGAAGGATGGATGGATGGATAGATAAAATGGTGGGTAGGTGGATAACTGAATGGATTAACTGCAGACTAAGGAGAATATGTGTCTTGCACTCAGTGGCGATAATGATCAGGCTGCAAAATGTCAAATTTAGCGGGCATGTTATCAGGCTGACCTTTATATTGGGGGAATATAAAAGACAACGTTATGGACCCTATTAATGTGCCTTATGTCTGGAACCAGGGAAAGACCGATGCCTATACCCTGCCTATGCTTTATCACCATCACTGTCCACCTTAACCCGTGTATTTTAGCTTGTCTTGCCTTTGTTTCAACCTGCAAACCCCCCTATTCATTGCAGTTTCCTGCTATTTTATTATGCTTCAGTTAATCAATATCATAAAGGGATCCTCACACTAAAAAATAACCCTATTTTAAAGCACACCACAAGGCTGCATTATCTGTCCTCACTGTTCAAGGGGGAGGTGGCTGTACTTAACTATGGTTTGCTTATCATAAGCGCTGTTTAAGTGTAAAGGCACGGCAAGTTATCTACCAATGCTATCTGACAACTAGTTGTAGGACTCGTAATCAGGTAAAAATATATATTTGTATTTTGGAAATGCATGTTTTGGCCTTATTTGGCCTTACATTTTGTTCTGGTGCAATTGTTTACATTCTCACCAAAGATCATTTTAGACTGCAAAAATAGAGCATGTTCCCCACTGAACTGTAGGTGCAGTAACATGATAATCAAAAAGTCAACAGAGGCCTTTGAGGAAACATCTTTATGTTCGCATCATACATTTAATGTTCGGTGAGTGTGTTGAACGCATGTTCATGTGATATACCTACAGGCTACAAAGAAATTCATAAATGACAACAGATCATGTTTTCCATTTATAAATGATATTTTTCCATGTTGAATGGTAAATATTGTACATGTATATGTTTTTAAGGCCAAGAGTATGTTTTTCATCCTAGAGGGCTTAACCTGCAAACTCAGTCCTAAGTGCCTGTACAAATTGTTGATAGCAGAAGTCACTGTTTGAGATTTGACGCTTGTTGTTTTGTGTTTCATCTTCAGGGGCCATTGAAATCTGTAAGTGTAAATCGATATAACATCCTCGTGTTCTGTTCCAATGTCGTCAGTTACCATTAATCAGGAGGTTCAGACTATCAACGATATGTTCTGAAAGTTCTGTTCAGTGTCCTGTAAAATGCTGATCATCTCAATATCCAATATGCAAATTCGCTACAAGGAAAGCTTTCTCACATTCTCACAACTGACATGTTCAAATGGGAGTTTGTTCTTTCTAGTGTGCCTCTCGTAGCAACACTTTTAAAACACTAATAAGTGCTGAAAAGCTCTCAAAGGTAATTTTATTAGCTCCCGACTGCATTTAGTTTTCTAACATTGATTAAACTCTGTATAGTAAAACCAATGAATGGGCTCTGTCTGTTTTAACTGCTGACCATGTGACCAAGAAATTAATGCAGGTATGAAAAGCGAAACTTCCAGTGGTCAGTGAAGTAGACAAACAACTTGGTTTGACCTCTGTAAAGCTCATCTCTGTCCTCTGCTGCTGGATGAGGATGATGCTTACAAATAGACGTCTGCACATTTTTACAGTGCAGGAGCAAACCCGGGACCGACCTCAGTAACTGCCTCCCACGAGACTCAGACTGGAGAAGTAGGAGGCTGTGTGTGGGCGACTGTGTTTTGGTTCCGTCTGGTCTGACTTTGCTGTTGAATCTGTGGTCTGACTGACAAGACTTTCAGGTGTGAACAGCTGCTAAATAATTTAGATATTTTGCAATATTCAACAAGCAGCATGTAAAACAGCTCAATGTTTTTGCCTTGTAGCTGATAATTGTCACTGAAAGACATTTCTTTTTCGTCCCTGTTTGTTTTGCTCTTTGCATGAACATTAAAAATTCCAATCTACGATATTGCCCGTTGCCAGACAGCTGCAAAACAAAAAATGTTTTAAAAAATCAAAATTATCTAGTCAGGCTTAAATAGACAGGGATAGAAATAAACCTTGCAGCTGCAGCACTCTTGAGTGGTTTAATTTGAGACTCTATTCACGTGTGTCAGGAATGCACTGAAGCTGCCTCACTGATTTGTGAGTGGAAGGGAGTGCATTTCCCCCCCTTAAACAAAAGGAGTATGAATGAACATGCCAGAGAGAGGTTAATAAAGTTTTTTTTTATTTGTAATTATTGGTTTGTTTTTTCATCAGCAGGCCTAATCAATTTTGAGCAGATCCAGTCATAGATCAATTCGTTTTTTTAGTTTAACATTGCAAACATATGTGATCTACTGGGTGTCATTCACTTGTTGGTTTCTTGGTTTGTTTGTCAGCAGAATAATGCAAAAGCCACTGAATGAATTATTTTTGGCTAATAAGCCGATATATCCAGAGATGTAGCTCTGATTCCCCCAAATATTCAAAATGACAACACATAGTCCAGACATGGTTTGTTGCAGATGGACTCATCTCCCTGGTGGTTCTCGGCAGACGTTATTCTGATGCTAGGGCGTCAGCGAGAAGAAAAGGGCCAAGTACAACTAATATGGTGACGTGCCAGAGGAAGGATTGACACCTTTGCCCACTGAGGTTCTCTGCAGGGGATTTCCACGCCAAGTTTCCACTCCTGGGCCAGTAGGTGTGAGATGAGGTCCGTCCAAAACAGCGAGGTGGCTGTGGATCAAGACAAGCCATCTGTTTGCTACACGTTTCAATGTGGAAAGCTGGGGATTGATTAACCCTGACTCTGTTATTTACATATATGTAAGTCTGATGTTGACACAAACACTCAATGTGCCCTGGCTCACATAGGAAACACTGATATCACCTGAATATGAGTTTTACTATATCACACAACATATAATTTGACACTTTGATGGGCTGTATTTGCTCAGAGAGAGGAATGCATAGAAAGTGATTAATTCACACTACTTTTACAACACACTCAACATAATATGTGTGAGTGAGAGTGAAAGAAGATGACGATGGAGATAAGAAAGACCCCAGGGACACCCATTCAACTCTGTTCCCGGACAGCTGTTGCCTGGCAACAGCTAAAGCATCACAATTGTTCCAAGACAATTCTGAGTCTGGCCTTGGACAACACACAGCGTTGCATAGTTTAGAGTGACACGGCTCAGTGCAACACACAACGGTTGAACACAGCACGAGATGAAGAAGAACCAAACGATGCAAACACGAAGCACATTACAGTGCAATGCAGCATTAGTTAACACACAGTGATACCATGCAAATTATAAACACCTCACACTAGTAGTACAATGCATCACTGTTCAATGCAATTCATTCTCCAGCACAGACCTACACAGGTCGAGAACATTATATAATTAAGTGACTTCTTTTAAATCCCAGACTTGATTTTATGTAATGTTGTCTTTTTCTTTGTATTGTTTCTATTTGTATTTAAGGCACATTTCTAAACAGTTTTTATTAGTGTGTGAGTGCATCTTTGTGATTATTCCTGAGTCTGCTAAAAATGTTTTTAAAGGTGCAATATAAATGACATGATATATAGTTTGATTGTAGCTCTTTCTGTCCACATGTTGAAGTGTCCTTGTGGCAAAACACAGAACCTCTTGTACAGGCCAGCACCTTTCACCAGTGAGAGTGTGATGCAATTTGTAAAGTGTTCTGGATAAAAAAAACTGCTATGTGGATGCATCCGTTTACCACGAAAGGGGTGAGGGGGTGACGGGCAGACAGTTGTTGCTTCATCCCTGAGGTGAAGCAGACGGTACAGGGAGGGCATGTGGTGGTGGGTGAGAGAGAGAGAGGGAGAGAGGGAGGGAGAGAGGGAGAGAGAGGGGGGGGGGGCGCAACGGCAGCCATTGGCGGACGGAAGAATTTGCGTCGCCTCAGTCGAAGCCAATCGACGCGCTCGCGGGGTCTGGAGGGGGAACGAGCGCGAACTGGACAAATGGAGCCCGATAAAAAGGAGGCGCGTGCGTGCGTGTGATGGCACAGGAACAGCGGAGCGCACATCGCGAGGCGGCGGCGGCGACAGTGCGAGCGCGCGCGGTAAGAGGCGAGATTCCAAAAACCCATCATGTCCGACGCGCTCATCACTTCACAACGCTTCCTAAACACGGATCTGAGCCTTTTCTATCCGATCGGTGGGTGTTTCTCCAGCCTCTGTCCACAGCCCGCAACCACGCGACGTTTTAAAGTTTTGACGAAATCCGCCTTCTGAAGTTGATCATACCAAGAGACAAAGGTTCGGCGGTCTGCAAAAACCGGATTAATCCATTGTCCCTCCGTCATCTGAGATCTGAGATGCGCAGGATTTATTTTTCGAGGAAACATGAGCTGCATTCAAAACAGTGAACGCTCTTCAGGTTCAGTTTCATCACTCACACACACGCACACACATCCTTCAGGACGTTGCGTGTGTGTGTGTGTGTGTTTGTGCGCGTGTGTGTGAGAGTGTGTGTATCTCGCTCCCCTCTGACAGCTCTATGGGTCTAGTAAAACTAACGGTGCGCTGCTCCAGGTTCAACCCACACAAATGTCTCCCCATCAAGTGTGATGCTGAAGACAAACCAGGGCAGAAAAACACACTCCCAGACATTGGTTACTCTGTGGGTGAGACATAGATGAGTTCGAAATATATTTGAGTTTGGGACTATTAAAATGGGGTTGGTGGAGGAAGGGGAATATTTGTGTAAATGCTCTGAAAAACATTGGTAAACCCACTTTAACGCGGTGGTGACAGAGTTGCCGTTTGGCCTGTAAACCAAGTTTTGCATGCTGTTACACAAGGAATGTATTAGTGCAAAGCGAAATGAGGTCCACCCTCATTATCCAGTGGGCCATGGGTCCCTAAAAATGGTAAAATGTCTTCAATTCAATTTAAGAAAATAAAAAGGACTTAGAGGGACTAAATTGTCTTAAATTCAGATTAGATGAGGTCTTTATCTTTTTAAGGCATGTCACTGCCAAAGGTCACAGCGAAAAGTTCCCCACTCTGCTCACAGAAGAAGAAGGATACAGTGGAGTCTAACAGAGTTTGGTCTTAAATTTCATTTCTAGTATTAAGAAGCTCTTGAAAAGTCTCGAGTTGAACTTGTTTAGAGCTGTAGACCCCCTTATGTTACCCAGTTTGACTTCATATTCCAGTAAGGGTTTAATGCGTCTTACACGAGTCAACACAGGGACTCAATAGAGACCTTTTTGTATTGACTGCAACAGACTATGACAGTTTAATATTCATCGTTTGAGTTTTAGTGGTTGTTTGTGTTGAACCTTATGTGGGAAATAAAAGCCACCACTGTTCATCAGGGAGTTATTTGACTTCTCCCACAGTGCTGCACACTATGTGAGGTAATGCATGAAGAAACCCAAAGTGTGCCACTGTTTCAACACTGGTCCAATGTCACACAACAACGTGTGTGTGTGCTGAAATATTATGTGTTAATCGATATCAGGCTGTAGCTGGATCGGTTTGACTGTCTTTCACCAATAAATGCAGTGAATAATATACTTAAGTTATTATCATATTAGTTATTTAAATTTTCATTTGATCTCCTTTTGTGTGTATGGCGTTTCTTCTCTGGTCACATGGACGGTGTTTCAAACACCTTTATCTCTCCCCTACTTGTGTAATCTTTCATCTCTATTGGGATTTATGACTCCATTCTTCTACAACTCTAAAGAGAAATTCTAACTTTGCAGCTGACTCAAACATCTGCGTGGACATCTGTTAGAGCGTGCAGGCTGAAAGGTCTTTGAAGTGTGGAGGCTGGAGGTGGTGGCCTTCATCCTGTTGATGCTACTTTGGCATTTTCCATCTTTTATAAATCACTTCCAGACGTGTCTGTCAGTTTGGCATGCGTCCGCCCCAGGCTCTTCTGTTAGTGTAAGGTATAGTGTTTCAAAGTGAAGACTTCAGTATGACACCTGCCTTAAACCTCTTGATACCAATCAGCCAGCTCTTATCAACTGTTTTTAAATATGAATTGACTGAATAGAAAATTAGAAAATGTGTTGAGTTGAGTGCAGACCTGTATTGTGCAGGTTCATAATCCTGTTGGAGCTTCACTGCCATGAAGTGCCACACTTACTTACTTTGTTGCTTCATGCACAATAAAACTGTAATTAATGTGCTGTTAGGTTTTCTTGTTAGTTTGTTTTTACATACATGTTTATCTAATTAGTGCATTTGTATCATTAATAATTGGATTATTGTAAATAATCAGATCGAGGTCACAGTGTTTTTAATGCTTATATATGGTGTGCAGTAATCTGGTGTCCCCAAAACTCAAGATTGTGTGATTTCTTTATTTTCTTTTTGATGGTCAACTTTATATTTGTACCTAGATGTGATATGACCCAGTACAATTCCTTGGTGGAGGTCTGATCTCTATACTGAGCACATTTTCTAATAACAGAAAGAATTATTGACTAAAATGTAAATATCATGATCATCACTGGTGCTGTTGATCTCCGTACTTGTGAACGCCTGATGTTTAGAGGCTTGTCAGTTATAAAGTGTCACTCTGTGTACATTGCTTTTGCATATGCCAAACAGTAAATCTGGAAAAGAAAGAGCCAAATCAAACTGTTCATCATCATTTTCTTTAACGGCCTCGTCAAATTCTGATGGTTAAAAAAAACTTTGTTATGTTATCTAACCTTTCACACTTTAAATTTCAAGGGCAGCATGTCTGTTGCGAGATGCTTTGTTGGTTCTCTTGGTCTGCGTTGGATTCAAACAATTTTGGCAGATTTTGGGGTCACTTGTGTTTACAGCCATTGTTCTGTCACCAAGATAATAATAATAATAGAGATTATTATAGCTATAAAGATAATATTAAGAGACTGTCATGGTCAAAGTAATGATAGGGTATCATATCGTTTCAAACATCAGGGTATTTCAGAGCCCAGCTTACAGCATTTCTGCTGTGCAGCCGGTCATGTGGTGTGAACTCAAGTGGCGACCGTCCTTCTATTGTTAGTCGGTGGTGAAACAACAGGGCACAGACAGTACATCCATGGCTTCTTGTTAAGAAGGGCTCAGACTGCCAGACTGATGACTCACTTACTGGCTGCTTACTGGTGATGTGGTTACTATACTGTTCTTTTCTGTTGCTCTACATTGATGTTTAGCTTTCAGCTGATGAATCCATGCTGTGTCTGCGCTATAGTCATTTAGTGTATCAGACTGGGTCAAAGTTTGTCACACTGGGAGCAGTAGTGAAAAAAACGGCTAATTGTGAATACAAGAAGAATGATTGTAACAAGTCATGCATCTAGAGCTGGTTTCAGACACGCACTGAACCCCGGATCATCTCCTGAAATTATCTGGAGGGGCTTTATGAGTGTGTTGCAAATCTGAGTCAGTTGTTGCAGACGTTGTGTAGAGGTTCTCCTGCCAGCCATGTGAAGCGCAAACTCTGAAAAATGTCCTGACCTAATTGTGTGGACATTCTGGGTAGTTCATGTCCTAAAAAGGGTTTAGGACACCATATAAACTGGGCTATTCCTCATTTTAAGAGAAACTCGTAACTCTGACTCATCAAAACATGTTTATACTGTCTAATATGGTCTAGGAATTTTTTTTTGTAAACATCTATGATCCTTGACATGCTTGTCAGAGATAAACTATTGGGCCCCTGAGGGGCTGTAATCTTGTCCGGGGTCTTTGTTGCCGATCCAAGATCAATCACATGTACTGTCATCCTGTTTTTTTCTATTTCAAATATTTTGCTGTGGTGTGTTATCTGTGGAATTCTAATCCAGTGTCTTTCTCTCAGACTGACATTCTGCTGACGTGAATTCCCGCTCCTCCTCTCACACCACTGGCTCCAGGAGAACGGCTTCATCTGTGAGTATGTCTCTTCTGTATCTCGGGGTGAGTTTTGTGGTCGGAATCAGTTTCTCACTGCAAGCCTTATTGCCGAGTAAGTGGTGTATAACATTTCTCCATTGGTTTTTTGAGCAGAAGGGATCAGTTTTCCATGAATCTGAGCTATTTAGATGGACCACTTTTTTGTCTACAGTACAAAACACTGATCTGTATGCCTTTCCTTTTCTTAAATTATCATAATCTTTGGATTTTGGAATCATTGACTGTACAAACAAGTCTTTTCACTTTGGTACAGTGTGTGTGTGTGTGTGTGTGTGTGTGTGCGTGTGTGTGTGCGTGCGTGCGTGCGTGCGTGCGTGCGTGCGTGCGTGCGTGTGTGCGTGCGTGCGTGCGTGCGTGCATGTCTGCATGTCCCATGTCTGCTTCAGTTGTCATCCGAGGGCTTTACAGACATGTTTACATAGGGGTTACCAGCTGGTGACACTCACCAAAGGTGCGCTCTGTACCTCAAATCTCTTCGACTCTGCCAAGCCTTCTGCTGCCTCCTCACTCCACATGTCATTTATTTTTCAGCACATAAGCTTGAATTCCATGGAGCTGGCAGTGGAACGCTTTGTTTAGTAAATGTTTAACTGATGAGGTGCTGACACACACACAATAGATGTTAAATTGGGCAACTTGTATACAATGGTGCGTGTGTGTATTCTGACCTCTGGTACTTCCTCTTAATATCTGGGGATTTTCATATGCTCTGCGCTCAAACAAGGACTCATCCAGGGTCACACGTGTCCTGGATCACCAAGGATTCACAGGGGACTGTGACTCAGTAGGTTGAGTGGGATGCCTGATTACAAGACGTCAATGGTTTGATTCCAGTCTCCCCCCATTTCTCAGTGTCCTGAAATTGCCCCTAACGGCTGTGTTGGCAGTCTGTGAGTGATAGAGAAGGGGCTGAACATAGATACACTGCATGGATGTCTGTTAGAATGGTTGAATGGCAAAACTGTACTGTGAAGAGCTCTGAGAAGTCATCAAGACAAGAAAATGGGTATATAAATGCAGACCATTTACTATTTAAAATAGCTAGATATATATTAGCACAGTAGCTTCACACTAGAGGCTAACCTTGCATTAACATTTACTC
This sequence comes from Hippoglossus hippoglossus, assembly GCF_009819705.1. Classification (NCBI taxonomy): domain Eukaryota; kingdom Metazoa; phylum Chordata; class Actinopteri; order Pleuronectiformes; family Pleuronectidae; genus Hippoglossus; species Hippoglossus hippoglossus. The sequence continues at coordinate 8,025,661 of NC_047167.1, read as the reverse complement.
ATCTCTTTCACCATGCAAGAAAGGAAATCAGTTTGCTTCCAAAAGTTGTTGTTTGGCGATAGACCGTCTTCTCACATGACAAGTGAATATATTGACAACATGATAAACACATGGTGTGATGACAGAACAACCCCGGGAAAAAGGTCTCGTGGCCTGTGGTCCAGTGGAAACAGGCTCACAGGGTCTGGCCTGTCCATTCTCTCTCTATGTCAGTACTGTTGGATAGAGAGCTCCCTTCATGTGACCTCCACAGTGACGTCATTTTCCAGCTGCCACAAATGTGTCCCTCCTCAACAAACTCCTCTGTCTTCAATCATCTGAGAAGCTTGTTTTCTGCTGGAATCTGCGTGACCGTGCTGAGCGCACGCAGCAGTTTCCACTCTGACTCCTAAGTCTCATTTGACATGTGTTGATTGGCTTTTCCTTTTCCAGTCACAGAGATAGCATGGCTTTAAAAAAAAGAAAATATTTAAAATAATGTAACCATAATATTCTAATTTTATGTCCCAATCTGGCTTAGTGAGTAAGTGTCGACACCTGCATGAAGTACAACAACTGCTTTGTGTGTGGGACATGCCCACACAAACAGAGTGGGAAGAAAGGACCGGATTGGAAGAGATATCATAGTGTGTGCCTGAAAAGCAAATATCAACCTTCCAGCCAGTTATTGACGTACATTATTAACCTTATATATTCATCCAGAGTTAACCATCTAACCTACATTATGAACTGTATATATTCATCCAGAGTTAACCATCTAAGCTACATTATTTACTGTATATATTCATCCAGAGTTAACCATCTAAGCTACATTATTTACTGTATATATTCATCCAGAGTTAACCAACTAAGCTACATTATTAACTGTATATATTCACCCAGAGTTAACATCTAACCTTCATTATTAACCTTTCTATCCATCCAAAGATTTCTAACATTAGAAAAAAGCCATGTTGATGAAAACCAGGTCATTCTGTGTAGGTTACATAGGTTTCATTTCAAACAGACTCAGGTGGTAACCCATCAGTACTTTCAGCCATAGCCAAATGCAAGGGGTTGCAGGTGTGATTTGCATTATGAACAGTAATAAATGAGTGTTCTTCCCTCTGGCCATTCGTCTTACATTTGTCTTCTGTTGTCAGCAGCTGCTACAATTTAAACAACTGCTTTCATGGAGCACATTAAAATGGTGCTCAGTAAAGTGCATAGCTCCTTCAGGGCCAATGGTTAACATCATACACAGGCTCTGAATTTAATGTGCTCTTCCCTGACCCATGCTCCATCCCCTCACCCAGTTTGATGCAAATCAGTTCTGTAGTTTTGAGTAACTCTGGTGCCAAAGAAACAGATACAGGTAAAATCCTAACCTCCCTGGTGGAAGACACAAAGAAGTAAAAAGGCTCATCACAGTGCAATTTAATGGGTTAATGACAAAACACAGCTTTTCATGCAACTTGTGGTGATATTTAAGTAACCTTGTAACTATGCCATTAAAAGACAGCACTAAGTTTTTGTGCTATAAGTCAATACGTCTTTGTGCCACAGACAAATGTCTCCTCTTTGTCGGCTTATTCCTCTCGCCTCTATTTCAACCACGATTTCCACATGTTTTTATTTTTGACATTGAGCTACACTTTTGAAAGATAAAACATCATAAACAATATCGATTGACATGCTTTCAGAATGTACGTGTGCAATAGGATACTCAAAATACTCAATAGCTGATTCCTGACTGAGCTGTATTTTTCAATTTGCTGCAGTCTTTCCAGTAACAACCACAGCTATTAGCTTCAAGGTCAGAAAGAGAAGCTGTTTTATAATCTGAGGTGATAAAAGAAGATGTCTTTTCATGTGGTCATTTTAACCCTGAAGCTTTTTTTGAGAGCATTCTGACAGTATTTCTCTGCAGATCAGTGAGTAGGAGGCAGTTTTTAAATCTGTATAGTTGTGATCAGTAGACACTGTTTTGTGTTCAGACAGTTGTTCCTGAGGTGTGTATAAATTGGGTGTGGTGGTGTTCAGATTGAGTAAATGTGGGTGAGCCCAGCAAGTCAAACAGGACCTGCCACTGTTCTATCAACAGCTGTTGTGCCTTGTGACCAGAGCGTCTTACTTGTGCATTTACGCACACGGTTTTATGAGTGATTTAAAGCTTGATGTAGAATACACACTGGCTCAAAGCTGGGTAAGTTAACTCTTAATAACTGTTTTTTGCTCTAAATGGTTCCGCATTTACCAGTAAATGGGACGTATATGTGTGTATGTGACCACTTTAAAGCTAATCCATCACGCTTGTGACACACAGATAGCTTTGGAAGCTCTCACTGTCGCACTTCAGGGTAATTGAGGCTACTATTAATGCAGTCCAAAACATTATTTCTTGAGGTTCCTTTGTTTTGATGCTACAAAAGCTGCCTTTGTGTGGGTTTCTGCTGATGTTTAACATATGACAGCTACTCACTCAACCTCTGAAGCTCCCTGTTGTTAATGGACACCGTGTGACATTGACTGAATGAGCAGATGGTCGGCCGTGTAGCCTCGCTGGCCTCATGCAAAATATGTAAGCGCAAATATTGGCTGTTTTGATAGCATTGTGAGTTACCCAATTACATTTGGTCAGAGCAGTAAGAGTGCGTCAGATAATGCAAAATGGGTGTTGCATAAAACAGACGCCTTCTGTATCTATTCTTCCATTGGTTCTCTATACCAGTATTTTCCTGCTCAATGCCACTGGTGCTGCGGGGCGGATGTCTCTGTCAATACAGACAGGACATAAAGCTGCATGAGGACGTGGACAGAACATACACAAGCCTGTTCACTCATGCTGCTTTCAGCCATCGACTGTGCTCCGGACATTCTCAGGAAATTATCTGGGAGGACTTTATGTCTGTTGCTGTTTCCCCAGCCCCCAAGTAAAGTGTCCCGAGTGAGAATGTTGGAGTGAGTCAATGTGAGAATTTGACAGGAAAATGTCCAGAGAATTCGCTGCGAGAGGGATGATGTTCCGAACACTTGACGGATGCAAAACTGAAAATAGATAAAAAAAAGAACACAAATGTCTCAGGGTGAAAGACGCAGACGAAGCCATAGCACCAAAGGGAAACCACGACTCCACACTAAACCACTGATCACACTAACCACCTATTATTATTTTATGTTATTTAAATTATTACCTAATCTGATGATAATTTTTGACCAATTATTTGATCTATGAAAGGTTCGGGAAAAAAGTGTGATGACACCTGTATCAATTTCCTAAAGCCCAAAGTGGTGTCTTTGGATAGTTTGTCTTGTCATCCCAAGGGTAAACGCTTAAAATAAACAATTCAAAATGATATACAATGTCACATTCTCCGATTTTAGAAGCTGGATTGAGTAGATCTTTGGTAAATAACACTTACAGTAAAATTAGAATGAACTTTATCCGGTGGATTTTCTCTCAAACAACTGGTCATACAATGCTGTGTATCCAGTGTTCTTGGACAAAGAGATGGTGCAGTCTTTTCTCTCCTCTCAAAGAAAACACTAGGTCCTCATGCATACTTGATTTATTCTTCAAAAAAGACCCATGTTTAATGGAAGAAATAATAGCCTCAAAGCAAATGCATGAGTTGCAAATCAAGCAGAAAAACACAGTCGGCTTTGGTTTGTTTTGTTCCCCAGTGGCTCTGATGATACACAATTCGCCTCGCACAAAATTCCCTGGTGTTCTCCTCAGATCTCTTACAATCAGCATGTTGAGTGCTGCCTCATGACTGTGCATTCTGTCGCCCGCTTCACATCAACAACCAATTATTTGTAGAGCTCCCGGCAGCCTCCGTGGGGATGATCTATTGCCGGGGTTACGAGAATGAGAGGTCATTGAAGCTAGCCTCTCTAAAAGGTGAAGGCAGTGAGACGGCAGGGCACTCTGAATCCACTGTCCTGTGATGTTCTTTCAAAATGAGTGGTCTCTCGGGTTTTCGTTTTAAGAACTTCATTGTCTCATAGTTTCATTTCTCCTCTGGATGTGTCGACAAAGCTTTGACCTTTTAACTGAGCAAGATCATTTTTTTCATGTCAATAGCATATTCCAAAGATATCCCTTAAAGGAATTAATCAAATATTCATATTGTAAAGGAAAAAGGCTAATTGCACCCGAGTGCAATTTCAATTCAACTTTATTCTTATTGTACCAAATCACAACATACCTTAAGGTCGAAACCGTAACTAAATATAGAGAAGCCCAACAGTTCCCACAAAGAGGAAGTAATAAGAGCGTCACTACCACATACTACACAGAGACTGAAAAAGCACTGGCACGGACATTATTTGCAGACAATTTGTGAACTGATTAGTCAGGTGACAGAAAAGTGTTTGACTTCTGACAATCAGTTAACTGTTTCAGTCATTAAACAAACACAAATGACAAACCTTCACTGGTAACAACCAAGTCAAACACAAGGATGTTCATTAATTCAGTGTCGCCTTGGAGTGCCTCAGATGGCCACATATTACAGTTTCATTCAGTTTTGTAAGCATAACATGCAGCACTACACTGCACTCACAGTTATTAGCCATTTCTATTATGGCAACTGTGGCTATAAAAATCCATGAATGGGGACTATCCTATATCTGGATAATTGTGAGATACAAACTCATTCATAGAAGACTTTTTAATTGAAGTTCCAGATGAAGTTCTAAACTAACTCTGAACAGCGTAGTTGCCTGGAAGCAATGTTTTCCCTACACCAGTCAAGTCCGCCGAGATACCACAAAAACAACTAAAAACAAACAAATAATGTATTGCACCTGGATCCACAATATACTGTCTTTCAGAGGCAGATAACTCCCCCGGATGCTTGTTACTCAACATAAGACAGCTGCAGACTCACAGTTTATTGAGCCTGTTGGGTTTGTTGGGCACAGAGCAAATCCTTCATAGTGTCTCAGGTGGCATGAAGACAAACTAATCTTTCAGGACCTTTTCTTTGCTGATTAGTATTATTAGTCCTAAAGCTGCAAATTGTAGGATCACATCTATCATGGATGGACTTACATAGTTTGAACACTAAATGGTATGAGCAAGCTGTGATACATATTATTTTGTAAAAAGTAAGCAACATGGTACTAGAGATAGTATTGCTGGTCAGTCGGTCCAGCAAGTTTGTCAAGATTGAAATATCTTTAAGATTTACTGGGGAAATTCTGTGTAGTGGTTAAATTGAGATCAGATAATCTTCCCACAAAGGAGACATTCATGGCCCCTAGAGGATGAATCCTACTAACTTTGATGATCCTCTGATTTCCCCTAGTGCCACATTAGGCTGACATTTTGTTTCAAAGTAAAAATGGCTCTGCTACTATGAGATGGGTGGCTATAAATTATGTAAAGAGTAATAATATCGTTCCAGGATGAATCGTGACTGGAATCCTGACTGGGCATCCCCTGACTTCTCTTTTCCTTTGGTGCCATTATTACAATCGTTTGGGTGTTCAGTGAAATATCTTGACAACTATCGTTTGGGTTTTGGTAAAATTCTCTATAGATAGTCATGGTCTGCTGAGGAAAAAAATCTTTATATCTATATAAAAATAATTTAATCAATTTATCCATTACTAATGCCTGAAAAAACAGTCTTAGGTGTAGTTTGTATTTACTGCTAATCAACAAATTCTAACATGCTAATCTAGTAAACTAAAGTAAGGATGAACATGATAAACATTTTACATGCTAAACATCAGCATGTTTGCATTGTTATTGTTAGCATGTTGACATTAGCATTTACATCACAGCACAGCCCTGCTTCAGAATGAGATGATCCATTAAACACAAATGTTGAATAGTTTCTTGCTGGCTGGATTGATAAGATCAAATTTATTATTAACCAGTCTACAGTCCACTATCCTTGGTCATTCTTTTGCATTCAAAATAATGAATACGAGTAAAGCTGACGGGTGCTTTATCATTCAAGTACCAGTATCATGCAGTATAAAACATTTGAGTAGTGTTCTTCTGAACCCTGTTGTACACACATCCTCATACATTATTGAGAACTTCTCCCTCCTGCTGAGATTTGAACCAGCAAGCCCAAGAGTTATCTCACAGACGCTCAAAACACAGAATATCTGTGTGATCTGCTGCCATTTCACCTCTCGTGTCATTTTCTTTTCATAACAACTCAAAGCATCAGGAATCCGCACATTTAGATGTTTGTTTTCAAAAGCTTCAAACAAGATTGGGTGGATTTGTGCTGCTCAGAAATTCTCTTTTCGTGGCACTTGACTTGGCAGCAGCTGAGAGCGCCAACAACAGCCTCCCTCAGCAGGAGTCCTACACTGACCTCAACACAGGGACTCATTGTGACTGCCAACGACGAGGTAATGTGAGGGGGTGTCCTTCTTGACATGGATTATATCGATTCATTTCTGTCACACAGATTAGTCACAGTGTGCAGTCAGAGGAGGGTGACAGACGGGACTGGACTGAACGGCCTTCGGGCACAGACAGCACTGTAACACGTAACTCTGAATCATTCTGAGTGTATGTTAGTGCCATAATACAAACCAAATTAATACCACTGTTACCCATGGAGCCTTATCCTTTTTTGTTCCAGTCATTGTGTATATTATGTTCTGCGATCTCTACTTGTTCTTTGAAAGTGCTCGATTTAAATCAAAATATAGCAAATAGGCAACTTTTCATGCTGGTGTTTAGACAACATTTAATATTGAAGAATTTCAGCTTAGTTGTTGGCAAATATTTTTTCATAAACCGGACATAATCTACAGCCATGCTAAAAATATATGTACTATATATCTTAATTAGGGTTTCTGCTGGGTCTCAAAAACTCAAAAATGGTAGTCCTCAAAATGTCTTAAATATGTAAAAACATTACGTACCTACACCGCTTTAAAATGGATTTTAGCGATAATGATGTGTTTTGAGGGTTCTTCTTGGGACTTCACCTTATCTTCAATCAAGTAATTCTAGGACTCACATATTCCTACATATGCGTTGTTCTGGACATAGGTGTTAAATTCCATTCATTATGGTTAAAAATGCAACTTGTTGAAACCTGCATAAACTCTGGTTACCATGAACACCATCTTCAATCAATCAATCAAATTTTATTTGTATAGCCCATATTCACAAATCACAATTTGTCTCATAGGGCTTTAACATGGTGTGACATCCTCTGCCCTTAACCCTCAACAAGAGTAAGGAACAACTACTTAAAAACCCTTTTAACAGGGAAAAAAAGAAGGTAGAAACCTCAGAGAGAGCCACATGTGAGGGATCCCTCTCCCAGGACGGACAGAAGTGCAATGGATGTCAAGTGTAAAGGAGAACATCAAGATAAAGGTTTTAGCAGCATTGATTAGGGTAAACATTTTGAAGTATAACTGAAGGTCAGTGAATTGGTGGATTAATGTCATTAATGGTCAAGTGTCTGAGGAGAAATACTATGTATCGAGCAGTCCTGCTGCAATCATAGTCCATGGTCAGCAGCCAGCAAGATCATGATCCACCATCAAGATCGGATGCCACTATAGTCCACAGTTATTGTCCACTGCCGCCATTAGGATCCATCATCAGCTGCCACCTCGGTCGTGGTCCGCTACCAGTATCTGATGCCAACACGATAAAGGATCTGCCTTTGTTATCACGATCAGCCAGCACGATGCAGAATCCGCCATACTGGATCCACCATTACGACCTCTGATACGTGATCCACAGATCCTAATCCATGATGTGGCCACAGCCGCGGCCCTGGGTCTGCGGACAATAAGGCAAAGGGACTCCGGGGAAGAAGTCAAGTCAGTAACATGTATTGATGGGATATGAATTACTTTGATGTGATAAAGATTGAGAAGAGGAAGGAGAAGCTGGAAAGAGAAGCTCCGTGTGTCATGTGTCCCCCGACCTTCTAAACCTATAGCAGCCTAACTAAGAGCAGGTCTAGGACAAGCCTGGACCGGCTCTAACTATAAGCTTTATCAAAAAGGAAGGTTTTAAGCCTACTCTTAAACGTACAGATGGTGTCTGCCTCCCGAACTGAAAGTGGGAGATGATTCCACAGGAGAGGAGCTTGATAGCTGAAAGCTCTGGCTCCTACTCTACTTTTAGAGACTTTAGGGACGACAAGTAAGCCTGAATTCTGGGAGCGCAGTGCTCTAGTGGGTTGATAAGGTACTAACAGCTCTTTAAGATATAATGGTGCCATATTGTTAAGGGCCTTGAAGGTGAGGAGGAGAATTTTAAATTCTATTCTAGATTTAACCGGAAGCCAGTGTAGCGAAGCTAATACTGGAGAAATGTGCTCTCTTTTCTTGGTTCTTGTCAGGACACGTGCTGCGGCATTTTGGACAAGCTGCAGAGTCTTTAACGATTTACTGCTGGAGCCTGATAATAAGGAATTACAATAATCCAGTCTGGATGTAACAAAGGCGTGGATTAGTTTTTCTGCATCCTTTTGAGAAAGGACATGTCTGATTTTGGAGATATTACGCAAGTGAAAAAAGGCTGTCCTAGAAATTTGTTTTAAGTGAGAATTAAAGGATAAATCAGGATCGAAGATCACTCCCAAGTTCCTGACTGTTTCATTGGAAGCAAGGGCAATGTTGTCTAGCGCAGCTATATCGTTAGATAATGTATCTCTAAGGTGTTTAGGGCCAAGTATTAGAACCTCTGTTTTATCTGAGTTTAATAAGAGAAAATTGCGGGTCATCCAGGTTTTTATGTCCTTGAGACATGCTTGGAGTTTAGTTATTTGATTACTTTGTTCAGGTTTTATTGACAAGTATAACTGGGTGTCATCCGCATAGCAGTGGAAATTTACCGAGTGTGTCCTGATAATGTTTCCAAGTGGAAGCATATATAATGAGAATAAAATTGGGCCGAGCACAGAGCCTTGTGGAACACCATGGTTAACTTTGGTGCGCACAGATGACTCATCATTAATTTGCACGAATTGGGAGCGGTCTGAAAAATAGGATTTAAACCATTTTAGGGCGGTTCCTTTAATGCTAATTAACTGTTCTAGTCTCTGTAATAAAATATTATGGTCAATTGTGTCAAATGCTGCACTAAGATCTAACAGAACGAGGACAGACACAAACCCCTGATCTGAAGCTATTAGAAGATCATTAGTGACTTTTGCCAAGGCTGTCTCTGTGCTGTGATTGGCTCTAAACCCTGACTGAAAGTCTTCATATATATTATTTTCCTGGAGAAACTCACACAGCTGATTGGCTACAACTTTTTCTAGGATTTTAGACAGGAAGGGGAGATTAGATATCGGACGATAATTGGCTAAAACCTCTGGGTCTAAGGTGGGTTTTTTGAGGAGGGGTTTGATTACAGCTATTTTAAAAGACTGTGGTACATATCCTGATGATAATGACAGATGTATTGTGTTCAGTAATGAACTGTCAATTAGGGGCAGAATTTCTTTAAGTAATTTTGTAGGAATGGGGTCTGAGATACAAGTTGTTGGTTTAGAAGATGAGATTATTTTGGTCAGCTGATCGAGGCTGATCAGAGAGAAGCTGTCTAAATAATTGGTAAGATTCTTGGCCGTTTCTGAGTTTTCTATTCTTGATGGGGTATTAGTGCCAATTGAGGGCAGGAGATGGTTGATTTGATTTCTAATGGTTAGAATTTTATCATTAAAGAAATTCATAAAGATATTGCTATTTAGGGATCGAGGAATACTGGGTTCGGTGGAGGTGTGACTCTCAGTCAGCCTGGCTACAGTGCTGAAGAGAAACCTGGGGTTGTTTTTATTCTCTTCTATTAGTTTTGAATAGTAGGCGGCTCTTGCTTTGTGGAGGGCCTTCTTATATGCTTTAACACTATTCTTCCAGTCTAGGAGATTTTCAACACGGTTGCTGGAGCGCCACTTCCTTTCTAGTTTTCTTGATACTTGTTTTAACTCATGTGTCTTGGAATTATACCACGGAGCTAATTTACTATGTTTTATATGTTTCTTTTTTAGAGGCGCTATTGAGTCTAATGTTAATCGTAATGACCTTACAGAGCTATCGACGAGATGGTCAATCTCAGTGGAGCTAGGGTTTTTAATGAATTTGTTGTTTATATCGACGGATAGTACGGGTTTAAATGTAATCGGAATTATTTCCTTAAATTTAGCTACAGCACTATCAGGTAAACATCTTGAAAATGAGTTCATTATTAGTGGCATATATTCTGATAGTGAAAAATCGAAGGTTATTAAATTATGGTCTGATAGAATTGGATTGCGCGGAAGTACCTTTAGATTTTCAATTTTGACACCGTATGATAATATAAGGTCAAGTGTGTGGTTACAACAATGAGTAGGTTGGTGTACACACTGACTGAAACCAATTGAGTCTAATTGCGAAATAAATGCTACGCTAAGGCTATCTTTATTATTGTCAACATGAATATTAAAGTCACCAACAATAATAATTTTATCGGTCTTTAGGACTAGGTTTGATAAAAACTCAGGGAATTCTGTTAAAAATTCAGTATAAGCCCCAGGGGCACGGTAAACTACAGCAAATATGATTGGCTGTTGGTGTTTCTTGGATTGGCGTGGAAGACTAAGAACAAGACATTCAAATGAGTTGTAGCTTAGTTTAGGTTTAGGATTAATTAATAGACTGGAGTTAAAAATAGCAGCGACTCCACCTCCTCGACCAAATTCTCTGGGAACGTGTGTATTTACATGACTTGGGGGAGTAGATTCATTTAGACTGACATATTCATCAGGATGCAGCCAGGTCTCAGTGAGGGACAATAAATCTATTTTATGATCTGAGACTAGTTCATTAACTAAAATAGCCTTTGATGACAATGATCTTATGTTTAACAGACCACATTTAAAAGTCTTTATTTCCTGAGTTGTTGCAGAGGTTGTGTTAATTTGTATTAGATTTTTGTGTGGAATTCTCCCTCTGTTATTGTTTGATTTAAATAATTTAATGGGACGGTGGACAGACACACTCTCTATGGGTTTGTGGTTGTGTGACTGATCCAGAGGGAGCGCAGAGACGTGTTTAGCACTGCAGCTCTGCGTCCTGGTCCCAACTCTGGGTTGTCATTTAATAGACTGGGTAATATTCCTAGATAAGAGAGATGCTCCATCCCAAGTGGGATGAACGCCGTCTCTCCTAACAAGACCAGGTTTCCTCCAAAAAGTTTGCCAATTATCTACAAAGCCCACACCATTTACAGGACACCACCTCGACAGCCAGCGGTTAAAAGACAACATGCGGCTAAACATGTCATCACCTGTTGTGTTAGGGAGAGGGCCAGAGAAAATTACTGTGTCCGACATCGTTTTTGCGAAAGCACACACCGACTCCACATTAACTTTAGTGACCTCCGACATACGAAGCCGGGAGTCGTTGCTGCCGACGTGAATTACGATCTTACTGTATTTACGTTTAGTTTTAGCCAGCAGCTTCAGTTTGGATTCGATGTCGCCGGCTCTGGCCCCTGGAATACAATTGACTATGGTCGCTGGTGTCGCTAACCTCACGTTTCTCAGAACCGAATCACCAATGACCAGAGTTTGCTTCTCAACGGGTGCGTCGCTGAGTGGAGAAAATCTATTTGAAATGTGAGCTGGTGGGTCTTTAATCGTGGGCTTTTTAAGGGTAGCACTTAAAAAGCATCTTGATTTAGTGTGTTAGCTTAAACACATACAACAGCTGAGGCTGGAATGGTGTTTGGTCATAAACCTAAGTAATGTATTAATACAAACTTTGATCTAATGGCGGCGCTAGAGGAAAAGTTGTAGGATCTCAGGGACACTTCAACAGCAATTCATTCAATAGTTGTCAAGATATTCCACTTAAAACCAGAAATATCAGACTCATACTGGCACTAAAGGTAAAATCCAGGGATCAAAGAATCTCACAACGCTTCACACTTCACACAATTCACTCTGAACCATTTGCAAATGTTTTCAAAAGTAAGGTATTCAAAATGTATTTTTGGGCTATTGTATTTTTTTGCCCTCAGTGTTTGTTTCACTTCATTCCAGTACTATATGCATGTCAACGTGTGCAAACTTGTAACAGTTGAGCCAGGTAATCCCTCACAGTCCATGTAATGTCTGCTTTTTGGTGCAAATCAGTGCGTAATGCATCACAGTGTAGACTTGTCCAATTGCTGCAGACAGAAGTGCATCACTTAGTCAGAACAATAACGTAAGTGCGACGAGAATGCCAGACGTCATGTTCACTGGGAGGGAGGTACAGCAACTTTTATTGTCACCCCCTGCTCACCTTCTCCCTCTGTGTTTCACAAGTGCAGGCGACTGTTGAGGCGGACCGGTGCAGGACAAGCAGGAAAGAGCTACGAGAGAGAGAGAGGGACAAAGAGGGAGAGAGAGAGAGCGTCTAGCAGAGCATCCCTCAGGATGAAGAAAAGCAGGAGTTCACAGGGGGTTACACTGGCTGATGTAAGTATTGATTTTACCAATCCCTTCATGCATAAATTACACATTCACTCATGGTTTCTTTGTAGCTGAAATGAAAGTGGAGAGCCTCATTCTGCAGTTCATATGCTTCCTCTAAATCTCGTTTTCATTATGTTGTCATTCTGATTCTCCCCCAAAGAAAGACACAATGGGAAAACACTGAGGCAGCAAGGTGCTGTCTTTGCTGTGTTGGGTGACTCATAAACAGATCACTGCACCGTACACAACAGAGCGCTCGCTGGCAGGACACGCTGCAGAGAGGGAGATGACGTGTGTGTTGGAGTAGAGGCAGGGGTGAGGGACAGCGTGTTCTGTGTTTGCGTGAGAGAGGTGGGATGATGGAGACAGAGAGTTGAAGGATGGTGCAGGGTTCAGAAGAAAGAGGAAGAGCAGGATGAGGAGGAAGAAGAGGATGAGGAGGAAGAAGAGGATGAGGAGGAGCGGTGTTAAAAGGCAGCTCACACCAGGAGACATACAGGTCATAGACTGAGTGGAAACGTGGAGGATGAGACAGAGATCTGACAGAGAGGCCCATCTGTTCTTCCTCCAAGCCACCGGGTGTTTATGACTGTGCAGGCAGGCCACATCATTTACTGTGACTCTGTCCAACTGGAGATCAGAGGCCAAGATCATGATAGTTATCCAAGAAGTTTTCCTGCTGTCATGAATCTGATTCACTCTAAAAAAATATAACATTAAATTCAGAATGTAATCTAGTGTAATTGTCAGAGACCAAGGTTGATTTTTGGAAAATTACATTATATTGGAAAAAATATGAAATAATCATTGCTGATGTTTAAGGCTTGCTACTTTACAGTTAAACCATAATATTAACTATGAAAGGAAAATGAAAACACAAATAAAAGCAAATAGAAAATAAATATTGTTTTGATTAAACAATTAATTAAACAATTTTCTGCTTATTTTATTCTGTAAAATAGACATTTTCATAGTGGTGCATATAGGCAAACATAAATGCAAGTATCAATATGTCGATGAAAGGCTGATATCAATTTCAATATTTTTATCGGCCAAACGATAAATCGTCCGGCTCTATTCATGAGTGAATTACAGTGAATTGTGATTGTGGTCATAGGAAATGCAGTTTGTATCTTATGAAAATCTCCTTATAATGGCACCTGAGGCATTAGTGATTGTGCAGGCTTCTTAAATTTTGTTTTTGTTTGTATTTAAGTGAACTGTTACTGACAGTATTACTGCTTTTATCAGCTTCGATGGCTGCATTTCACAGAAAAATAAACGTGTTTCGGTTCACACATCTGAGTGCTCCTCTCCCACCATTCATTCAGATTCTTCAGCACCTTTAATTAAGACTCTTTTCTCTTCTCGTGGCTCATAGATTTTAAATAATTCAGGCCCCACATCATGTCATGCTGTTAGAGCATCCCTTCTAAAGCCCTCTCATTTATATCACCTTCTTTAAAAATACTTTTTGGAGCTTTTCCAGAGAACATGGGAGCTGTTTAAGATCTGCAGCCAGGAAAGGCCTTTTCATCTTCCTGAAGAAGACACCCACTCCGCCTCTGCTTGACACTGGAGCTACTCTACCTCCGTTTGAGACTGATTGTTCTACCTCTCATCGCACTTCCTGTCCTTTTATAACCATGCTCCAGCACATGTGATGGATCCCAGGTTTCTAAATTTACTGATGTTTTCAAAGAACAACATCCTATTCCTGAGTTATACACGGGCAAAGTAACTCAACACTATTTCCTCTGGAATAGAAGATCAATGAAGGACTAGAATTACATGTCAGAGATGCAATCAATACACAGACCACAATGATAATGATGATTAGTTTGGCAGTGCCACAGCAATATGTCAGCTGTGACATATTGATGAGAGTCGTGAGTCACTGGAACAGGGTTGTGTTGTAGCCAGATTTGATGTTCAGCCATTTCTTCGTGACGCAGTTGATGCGTCTCTTAAACGACAGGCACAGTAAATCACATAAATTGTATTTCTTAGAAAGAGCAGGAGAGTCAGCAGAGCTGCGTTTACCGACTTTAAAAAATGGTAAGGCCTGTCTCTGGTTTATCTACGTCCCCGTCTCTCATTCAGACACTTTCCAAGTTTTCTTCTTTTGGCAGTTTACTCTCTCATTCATGTTTCCTCTCTGCTTTTTATCTGGCTCATCTCTGCCTTTTGTGTCTGGCGCTGTCACTCGGACGAGGAGGTGCAATGTTGCTTATAGTCTTCAACATCTGCCTTTGTCTAATCCTCCTTAGCTCTTTAGCTCTCTGTCTCATCATGTGACACCACTCTGTCTGCCACACGCTCATTTTAATTATATCATTTTTGATATAATTAAAATCTCTCTTAGAACGTGAAACGCTGTCATTTTTTTATTTCAGACAGGAACTCCATGACTATGACAAAGAGCCAAGTGGGACTTGAATCATTGGACTTTTCTTAACTTTAATGGGAACCTGTTCAGGGTTTACCTGACCACTCGCCCAATGTCAGCTAGGATTGGCTCCAGCCCTCCATGTGACCTTTAAAGGGGACATAGCATGCCCATTTTACCACAAGTTGATATGGTTCCTTGGGGTCTTAATGAAATGTCTGTAACATACTTTGGTCAAAATACCACAAGGATCATTTAAAACAGCACCCTTTTTACCCTGTATAAAACAGCCCTCCACAGAGTGACCTGTTTTGAGTGCCTGTTCCTTTAAATGCTAATGAGCCAGCTCCCCCCTCCCCCCTCTCCCCCCATGATTTTAAACGATATAAATTACATATTTTATATGATATAAATTATCAAATATGCATCCCATACTTTGTATTCCCCTTGTTGTCCTGGAGTTTTAATTTTCCCAATCACATAATTAAATGTCCCCCTCTGCCCATCCACTACAAGCACACAAGCAGACAGACAGAGAGAGAAAGAGGGGTGGGGGGGGGGGCTATGAAGACCATCATTTACCCCCGAACCCCGACATTCAACGGGTACAACAACAAGCGGAGAAAGCAGAATCGCGGGCTGACCTTATATATACAGTCTATGGGGCTGACCAGCGGAGAAATGCTCGTCCCGTGTGAACAGCCAGGCGGCTGCGTGCTGGAGAACGCCGCTGCGCTGCCTCGCAGCGGCGCTTCCGCGTCCGGTGTACCCCTGGTCAGCCCCATAGACTGTATATATAAGGTCAGCCCGCGATTCTGCTTTCTCCGCTTGTTGTTGTACCTGTTGAATGTCGGGGTTCGGGGGTTACAGTAGCGCTGAACACTGCGGAAGTCCTCCACACTGCTGGCTGTGTGGCGCTGACACAAATTCCAGCTCACGCACGGGAGAGCGAGCGGTCGCTCCCGAGCAGCTGCTGCAGCCTCCCAGTCCCAACGATCCAGACAAATGCCACATGTGAGTGAATCGCGGGCTGACCAGCGGAGAAATGCTCGCCCCGTGTGAACAGCCCGGCTGCGTGCTTGGGAACGGCGCTGCACTGCCTCGCAGCCTCGCTGCCTCCGGTGTAAACCCGGAAGTAACGAGTGTGGGGGGACGGGGGAGTGGGCCAAGACCATGTAGGGAGACTTCCAGTTCCTTGTTACGACACAATACCCAGGAAGCGCAATCGAGTTGCTCAAGCATGACGTTTCTGACTTAGAGGAACTATAACAAAACGCGCGAGTGTTTTTTCCCCAGAGTTTTTGGGTTGGTAGACATGCCAGATACCCACATTAACCTGTAGAAGCACTAACAAAGTGGAATTTGCATGCTATGTCCCCTTTAAATGATAAGTGGCATAGATCATGGATGGACTTAAATGGGAGCTGATGACAGCATTGCCTTTTTTAAGATATAACTCACAGTTTAAGTATTTTTTAGATGCTTCCCCTTGACAAGATGCATGAACACTTGTAACAGGTAAAAGCTACGACGAGTCACAATTTTTTTTTTAAACATTCCATTAAGTCAATGCACAGAAAATGAATCTACAACAATTCTGATAATTATTTGAAAATTCAATATCTACTTGCTGCTAAATGCCTTTAAATGGATTCTTCCACTGGAGATGGAGTTAGTATTTGATCGTGTGCAACCTCGACCTTCTCACATTGTGGTGAGCGTCACTCTTTCTCCTACTCACTCTCGCACTCACTGTCAGCCTCCTTCTTTTCACACTCGTCTTCTCCGTCGAGTTTCTTGTTTTCGACAGCTGCGATCGAAGAGATTCCTCAATTTCCCATCGTGCCTCTATAAACCTGCCCTGCTCGTCTGAAACCTTTCGGTGTGTTTCATTTACACTTGTGTGCAGTGAACATAAAGTGGAGGGTGATGTATGCAGAATGAGTTCTGGCAGACCGCCTCTGTCTCCTCAGTGCCCTGTCTTGTTTACAACCAGTCATCCCAGTGAAGCAGCCAGGGCTCTTGACTGGAAGCTTCACACTCAGCCAGACTCACATTAAACACACGATTCATATTCTGCTCGGCTTCATAAAAATGTGAGCTGGCAGATCAGGAGTCGAGGGGCCTGAAATGAGTTTTGATCAAATATTAAATTTTTCTCAGTTTGATAAAGAGCATGAAAACGTCATGGGATGTCTGCAGGACAGGCAAACATTTGTACTTCTCTTTGACAGCCTCTCAAAAAGGCATCTTAATGTCTGCCAAAGCTGTCTGGTTTATTTAATTAAATTTTTTTCTACAATATTGTATAAAATGTTAATTTTTCTCCTTTAATTTCCATCTGTTTATTCATGGAGGCAGACGTGTAGCGAGTACTAGGCCTGGGCGGCACAGTCTTGCCCTCAGCCAACTTTGTTTAAAATACATTTTGTTACCAAAAAAATCTTTAAGAAAAGAGAGGAATAAAAAAAGAAAGCCCTCCTGTTTTAGTGGCCCATTAAAACATCCATAAAGTTTTTAATGTCTTGGCTATGCCTTAGTGCAGGGTAAAAATAATTAATCAACAGTGCCTTACATTTTTTAAGGCGCTGTGCAGCTGGTTCTGCCGAGCTGGAAAGGGTTTAATGTCTATACTGTTGTGTACAGCCTTTTTAGACTGAGTTTTGCTGTGTAGTCCAGGTATCGCTGTTTAACGCCTTTTGTAATGCAGGTTGTTGCAAAGTAAAATTATGGCTCTTTTTTAAGTTTGTCTCTGTTGCCCTACATCTACTTTTTATTGTTAGTCTCTTTTTGTGGAGGCCCATCCAAAATATAATTTCTGCCTACACCACTACATGGAAGCCTGTGATGAACCGGTGTAACCCAATTATTCTTTGTCTCTTTTCTTTTTACCCTCAGGAAAATAGGGATCCTCCCGGGGGACCATTTGCCACAGCCAACACCCTCAGCGTAGACGTGTGCAGAGTCCACAGGCGGTTCTCCGGCACCCTGCTGCTGCCTCCGTTGTCATGGCGACAAGCAGAACGGGAGAGGGACAGGGGCAGGTCGCTCACACCCGAGGATGACCCAGTGACCCGGACCAGACCCACAAGTCTGCCCATCTCCACCCTGCCACGCATCGACATCACAGAGGCTGACCCCGACAGGTGAGGTGACGAGAAAGGAGGATCATCACAGTTGTTTTTGTAGTCATGTAGGTTTGATGTCTCGTGATATTTTTACCTCCATCAAGAAGGTTATGTTATCACTTTTATCTTGAGATGTTATTACGAGAAGTGTAAACATGTATTTGGTTTCATAATGCAACAGTGGCAGGACAGATTAGAATACTGTGGGCCACCATAATGGGACACATGACTTTGACATGGCGAGATAGGGCGTTAGGTTTGGCGGAGGTATATGCTCGCAGGGCGTCTAGTTTATTTTATGTAGTCTTCCGCTTTTGATCTTGCTTTTTGAGAACTATATTTCATTTGTACTTTGTTTTAGTTTTGTGCTTTAGTGCTGAGTAGAGTTTTCACAACAACCTTAGTGCTGGTGGGAGGCTGCTGTTTTCTCACGTCCAGTTTTGATATTTGATGTGCAAATTAGTAAAGTTCGCAGGGACATTTAGTTATTATTTTTCAACCCTTTATTTTCTCCTAATGTGGTATCAATTCTCACAGTAATGAACTCCTGTGTCCTGGAGAAGGCATCAAAAGGAATGAGATGAGAGCAGTTTGCTGTTATTGTTGTGTCTTCCTTTGAGGTACCGTGTGACACAGTAGGCTGCTGTTGGGTTATGTATCAGATGACTCTCCTCTGTGATGGCTGCCCCTTTACATTATTGGATGACAATTTGCTTCATGAATCCTGTTTCTTTGAACCACGATGACTCACTCCACTAAAGCACACATGATTATGGGCTCTTCAGAGACATATTGTCCACTGACTCTCTTATCTGTGGCTTTTATCTCTATGTCACTCATCCCCTGCTCTTTTGCTATTTAAAAGCCTGGGTTGCATTGATTTAGATACAAGTTCCCCAGCTGGAAAACTTCAGCTCTGTTTATTACACAATCATAAGTTTTGGTGTCTTATATGCCATATGTCGCTGATCAGCCAATCAGCTTGTTGATTTGGATTTGCATTGTATATATTGCAGTGAGAACATTTCTAACATAAACTAATTCAAAGTATCGGAGTATCATATATGGTTTTATGGCTCTGTACTGTAGACAGCCAGTGGCCGGAGGTATTATGTTTCCTGGTTATCGGCCTGCATGTCCAGGAATTTCTTCAAATCTGGTGAAAACATTCAGTTCAGCACTGAAGGAAAACGGTCTCTGTGAACTCAGAAAGCACATTTGTGTCCTTGTGAAAGCAACATCTCACAAACACCCTCAAAAATGTTTCTCCAAATTTTGCTACAAACATTCAACTGGAGTTGTAGATTATGATCTGGTGGTCAAAGGTTAAAATCAAGGTCACAGTGGCCTCACAAACAGGTTTTTGTCCTTTCGACCGTGATATCTCAAGTCCACCTTTTGGGAATTTCTTCAAATTTTCCCCAGTTGTCACTGGGACTTAAAAATTTGATTTCAAGGGTCAAAGGTCACAGTTTCCTCGTATTAGTCATAAATGTAGACTGAATTTGTTAAATCATACAAAGCCTTATTTAGCAATATGTTATTTCCAAGTTGCCAAAAATGGCGCCATGCCATGTGTTTGAGTCCAGAAAGTGTGTTTTGTCAGAGATTCATCCGCATTTCAAAACACTGGAAACACACTTTGACAATAAGGAGTCTGAAGGCAGGAATTGGCCACAGCTTCCAGCATTTTATTGAGTTCCGTCCAGTTGAGATTACTTACAGAGCCCAAACGGGAGGCTCTGGTTCTTCTCATCCAGTCACACAGTCTGTTTGGCTTTCAGGCTGTTGCGATAACGTAAATGTAAATGAACTCTACTGATGTGGACGTACGGTATATAAACACTGACAAAGTGTTAAATGAACTCTGAATTTTGATAATAATAGTACACAAGTTTCTGCCAGAGCTCAAACGCTATTTCAGGTCAAGGACAGCAGTCTGACAAAGAAATAAAGTTCTGTCTGTCCAAAATAGAAAGAAATGAATAACACTGAAATCTGAAATCTGCTTTTCTACCCGTAAACTGGATGTTTTTGGCCACATGAATTTGGTGTGTATTATCACTGGATAACACCTAATGACTTTCTTCCCCACACCTCTACCCTATGAACCAGTTCCCCCTCCTCTGACCAGCTCACTCTTACTCTCCTCACTTTTAAGCAGGGTTGACCTTTATGTGAACTTTACTCTCCTGTGTCCCTGGTCATATTATTTTAAAATGATTACAATAATTATTTAAAAAATGTACCTCCGCAAAGATATGCTTTAGTCTGCATTGTATGTTTGTTATCAGGATTATGAAAAAACAACTCAACCAAATTCCATGGGGTTTGGTGGACAGGATCATCGGGAGGACCCAGAGTATTTTTTTTTCTCTGTCTTAAACATTGGGAGATACATAACATTTTTGTTTTACCCATTGAATGGCTCCTGGATCTTAATGAAAATAATTGGGTATGTTTAAGAGACTGATATTTATGAGTGTGTGAAATGTGGTGCAGATCAAAATAAATATAGTGAATTTAAATGTGGTTTCATTGGCAGAGGTATGCGCCATTCGAGAAGAGACATTCTAGTTTACTATGTGCTCTGTTTTATATCTCCCCTACGTCATTTGCACATCAGTGAGACTTTTTAGGTTGATGAATAAATGAGCCGCTGGATTTTCTCCTGTAATACCCTCCTCGTCACCGTAAACTCTGGTACATATGCTTTTATATGGCGTCATAGGTGGCCGAGCGAAGGGCGGGAAGGGATGACGAACGCCCCGACTAATCTGCAGTGGTTTAACATAGAGGGAAGAGGGACAGGCGGTCAGATAAACAGGGTGACTGCGAGTCTGTTCTCCAGCCCAGATCTGCCTGTTAGAACCTGCCAAGCCTGCATCGCTCCAGCACGTGTGTTCTCTTACTGGGCAGAAAGGTCTGTCAGTGTGTGAGTGAGTGAGTGAGTGAGCGAGCAGCCAGCATCAGGGTATTTTCTTGCTCAATGCGAAGGAAGGAAGTGGACGGCAGAGAAGAATGTTTCGGAGGTCCCCCCGGTGCAGAGCTGGGCACTTTGACTTCAGCGAGGAAGTCGTCAGTAGACAATGCCTCTCGGCTCCCAGGTGACTTTTTAGTGATCTTCTTTGTAATTTTAAACACACACTGTTGTGCAACTCTTTTAACCAGAGACTCTCTTTGGTGTTTTCTTTCTTCCTCAAAAATGACCATGTTATGTCACTACAGTTTAGATTATAGTGCATTTCCAAAAGATTTTTAATTTGCATCCTTCCCCTTCTGTGAGTCAAAATCTACAGCGATGATGTGCCATTAACATACCACAGCTTTCTGCCTGTGTCAGATCAAGGGATTAGATTATTGCTGTAGGTAAAGCATGTTGTCATAGTTGTGTGAAGTTGAGATTTGAATTACGCGAAGCGCAGCGCTGATGACGTCTTCACATGTGCGTAGACCGAGTTTGCACATTTCCCACTAATCTGAGTTTCTGTGGCAGAGGTGTGGGACGGAGAGTGTCTCAGTGGGAGGTGGGGTGTGTGCCTAGTTAATCCCACATGCAGCAGAAATTACCGAGGCGGGGGTGAATGTGGGGCAGTCCATTTGTGTAGTATTGGGTGTGTGTGTGTTTTCTTGTGGATACGCCTATAACAAGACTACCACTACAGTATTTTCTATAATATGAAATGCTAATTTGTTTTAATCAATCTGTCAGGGCATAGTGAAAAGTAAAATGTATTTTCATTTTAATTTACATTTTGTGCCATCTGTTGTTTTTGCCATGTATTCTCTGACCTTTTACCTCTAAACTCCATCAGTCCATCTGACGGGATCATCTGGCTACACAATAGTTTGTCCTTTCCTCCTGCGCCCACTCCATGGTGACAAACAGATTATGTCTGCCTGCAGACATCTGTGGTGATTTCACTGCATTATCAGAAAAACGTGCTGGTGGGAAGACCTTTAGACGTTTTCATCACGTTTACACGTAAAATGTGCACAACATGTGCCAAATCTGAGGCTTGTGGGTTTGCTTTGCCTCCATAAATGTTGCATCTGCTGTCTGCTGGTTGCCTTTTCTGTATTTTCTTTGTATTGTTACTTCTATTATTAAGGCTTTATAGGGATAAATGAATGGAGCTGTCACAGTGGGGGATCCCGGATTTTTCTAAATCAGGGGCCAAAAGGGGACAATTATATGTCCAACATCCATGTGCAATTCCTTATTTAGTAAGGTTAGGTTATTCCTTGTTTACTGTTAGCTCTATATGTTTGAGTCAAATCTAAATCATTGAACATATTTTGAAAATTGTTCCTTGTTTAGGCAATTGTGTTTTGAAAAAAAAGCTTCTACAAAAACAAGTCTTAACAAATTGGGATATGTATTGTCAGTTTTATTAAGAAGTTACTATTCTTTTTTTAAAGACTACTACAGGACACATCAGGGGCCAATCAGATTCCAGCTGGGGCCAGTGCTCAGGTTTCTGGTGAGACACAAACCAGACGAGCTGTTTCCAATAAAGCCAAACCGCTCTCACTGACCGGCAGAGCAAACGTGTTTTATATTTTTAGTTTGTTTTGTGTTTATGTTCAGGGATGGATAGATGAGTAATAACCATTTTAGGGTTTATGCAGCCATCTCTTTGCTGAGTGGGATCTGTGGACCTGTTGCGCAATTACCCTTACTGGAGGTCCTTAGTGCATAACCATGATATTTGATTGACATGGTATTAAAAATGCAGAGCGAGAGGTCAGACCCTTGAAGCTGATGCACACACACATTCACTGATTTCATGTGATGATAGTTGTTACTTTAAAACCTTTTTTCTTTCAGCTGCAGCCTCCTCTTCTTTATTTTCTGTTCATCCCTCTCGCTTATCTCTCTCCTTCTAGCTGCGAAGTGGAGAATGGCCCTTTGCTGTGCGGCAGTCCGTCGGATCCGGCGTCCCCGAGCTCTGGTCTGGTTCTACACCCCAACTATGGCGGACACGGTCAGCGCAGGGAGTCCTTCCTGTACCGCTCTGACAGCGAATACGATCTGTCGCCCAAGTCCCTGTCACGAAACTCATCCATTGTTGGAGAACTGTGAGTTGTTTGCATCAACTTCACCGTGACCATATGTGTATTTGTTTGTGTGTAACCCCGTCTTTCCTTTCATTCATTATCTCAGGCACGGAGAGGACTTGATTGTGACTCCGTTTGCTCAGGTAGGAGCTGATTACAAGTCAGTAAATCTCCCTCTGTCAACATCCTCTTAATCATGTTGTGCTAAGTAGCATCAACTTTCCTCAGGGCTGAGCTGTGAAGCAGCTCATGGACCAATCAATGAACTTCCTCGCTCAGTTATGATTAACTTCCCTGCCCTCTGGTGGCCTGTAGTAGATATGGCATGGGCTGCTTTTCAATGGCAAGGGTCATTTTAGACTCATCATCCAAAACTTACTGTGTTCACTCTAATACTTTGTTCCAAACAATCATTAATGATAGTTTTTTTATGTGTTTGGTTGATTTTTTTTTTAGATTGCTCTCTAATGATCACAGCAGCTTAGGGTTCCTATACCTTCTTACAATGTTCTGTAATTTAGGCAAAATAAGGTTTATTAATATGCTGAAGTTAAGTTTCAGTTATTCCAAAGGGCTAAGTACGGTGGCCGAGACGTCTCTCACAAGCGCATTAATGGAAAATACAAATGCAAAAAAGCCACAACACAACTACCAAAGCCACACAACAGAAGCACAACCACAACAGAAGTGATTGTGATTCTGTTTCCATTGTGTGGCTTTTGCATCAGAGTTATCTTTTAATGCCCTTTTTTAAAATTATTATTATTTGGGCTAATTTTGATGTGGAGTGGGAGTAAAAACCACCATTATTGTGAGAGGTAAAGACCACATTGAATGCACCACAAATATGTTATTATTCATGAGTCAGCTGTGGAAGAGCACTCAGTAGAGCGTATACCTCCGGCAAGGCCCAACAGGCCCCTCAAATTCAACCAAGCTACATCAAATTTCAAACATTCATAGAAATCAGTTCCCTAAATGTGCCAGATTTTTTCCATCAAGATCCATAATTTTTTCCCCAGGAAAAATGTGGAAAAGCATCATGATGTGATGTGTTAAACATTCCTGGATCTGCCCCCTGATCCAGATCCGCCACAAAGTGTGATATGTTCTTTTCTGACCCACTGCACATCCATCCACCATGTTTTGTGGTAATCCGTTCTGTTTGTATTTGTGTAATCTTGTTTACACACAAAAGCAACCAATAAACAAATGAACAGGGCTGAAACTTCATTTTCAGACGTAATAATTTGTCACTTTGCAGAATAAGTTAACATCTGAACATAACCTCCTTATGATCTAAAAATACAGAAACACTTATGTAACTTCTGAGCACCTATTACATTATCATAATACTATCAATATTAGTGACATTATCAGTGTGTATGTTCTCTCGACTCTCCTACAATAGTCTCATACTGATCTTTCTGTCTATATAGTTAAATATTCCTCATATTTCTACTCCACCGTGTTCAACTCCTCGTATGGCTTCTTCTTCTCATTCATTGTTATTATGTTTTTTTGTTTTTTTTAGGTTCTGGCGAGCCTTCGGACTGTCAGGAACAACTTCACCACTTTGACAAATGTACAATGTGCATCCAATAAGTAAGTCGTCTCATTGTGTAACGGTGTGCGCTTTGTGACTACAGGCTGTTTTCAGCTAAGGAAAAGGGCCTTTATACTAGGAGCCATAATTTTCAATTTTATGTGTGCTGGTATAAATCCTTTGCAAAAAATAAAGATTTAAAAAAGGAACATATTTAGATGCTACAGTTCAAGATACCCACATCCCACACTTGGGGGCGCCAGTTCATCAAAACCTTCCCCAGCACTGTGGTTTCATGAAGAGCGGATCCAAACCTGCAGAGAGTCTGGTTTGCTGCACTGTCACTGGAAATCCTGAACTGGACACAGTGACATTTTCTATTTGCCTGACGAGGTTACCTCATCTCACTTTGGTGCTATGAGAGCTCCCTCTGATCTCTGTATACTGGGTCAGTGCTGTGGCTGCACATGCTTCAGGTCTGTGCCACAGGTGGAAACAGTCAAAAAGATGGGTCACCGTGAGCTGCGAGTTAACTGCTATTCAGTGTTTCCTGCAGAGACCAAATCACATTAGCAGAAAAAATTGATGCAAACATCTGTTACACATCTGGTTTTAATCGTTTGTGACTTGTTTCTCTTTGGTTTTCAGGAGGTCTCCTGCTGCAAATCAGCCATCTGTCACCAAAGTCTGTCTGTCAGGTGAGTGCAGCCTCAAGCCCTCCACTATATGAGGAGGGGAGAATAAATACACCCTCAATAGAGCGTATGATTCTGGTAAATGTGCAAAACTGGAACGTGCACGCACACACTCCAGTTGTGCAATCTTTTTACTGTGGTAGTTGTTTGTTTCATTTCCTAGAACTCAAATGTCAAGATCGGCCGCAAGAAGAGGACAATGAGATGAGCTTAAGATTTAAGAGATAATGATAGCAAAAATAAATACGCTCCAATCAGTGTTTTCCTGTTGCTGTAATCATAGTACGTGCAGTTTTATGCACAAACCCCAGAGATAGAAATTCCACTTGCATGTGACTGTTATCTCCACAGTAATCAACAACATTCACAGCAGCGTACAGTGAGTTCCTGTTCACACACTTGTACAGTAGATGAGATATGTTTTTATGTTTTCAATCAACATGCTCAGTCGTAGTATGCATTTTGTACACAGTTGTATAGTATAATACAACAAGATATAATATAATATTTTGAGTTTTTGAAACAGGAAACAAAACTTCAGTTTCTGACATAACAACCAGTCAGGAATATGATATAAGTGAATATTATTAATGATAATATGAATAATTATTATTGTTATTGTTGTTTCTGTAATTTTCAAGCAAACAAGGACAAAATGAAAGATGCATAGTCAAAGGGTCAGTACAAAACATATGCAACGTAAAAAGAGCCATAAATGATAAAACGTGTGCATTAAGAACATACATAATACAAACTTATACAGTAGTAGAATACAGATTTAAACAGTCAGTTTTCTGTAGAAGTAAGTTTTAGGACGAGACTCAAAAGTAGCAGCAGGTTCAGCTGATCTAATAGATTGTGGACGGCTAAAAGAGGGTGAGAGCCTGAGAAAAAGATTTAATGGTTTGGACTCAGATCAGGTAGATTTGAAGGAGGAAGTGGATAAGTGACAGAGAAGAAGAGGAGGGAGGGTGGTTGGGATATTAGTTCCTGCTACTCTGGTTCTGCAAGCCCCATTTACGTCACCACAGCCTGCACACGGCCGCTCTCCACTTCCTATCAGCACAAATGGGCTGCTGGGAGCGTCCCGCGGCAGGAAAAAATACAAGACGAGTAAGTGTGAGTCCCTCATTGTCCTTCCTCCTCCACACTTCTCACAAACCTTGACCTTCCCCAAGTCATTCGCTGACGAGCGAAGCCGTGCTGCTATTGGATTCCATCGTGACGCATGGGGGCAGATAAAATGAGGAAAACAAACGTGATTAATTCTGTTTTTAATCTGTTTGAAACCTCTGCAAGTCGATACACGCCGTTTAACTCCTGTGTCACCACGGAGCATCGCCGTCATCAACACAGTACACCTGCCACTATAGAATGGTGATTGTTCCCAATGTTCAGGAGGAGTACAACAATTAACAATATGACAAGGAGCCCTCATATCCTTCTCTGTGCTGCTCCCCGTCTCGTTTCTGGGCGGAAAAGGAGAACAGATTTTTCCTGTTTTGCATCTGTGTTTTCAGTGAGCCAATATTATTCCCAGTGGTGGAAAAGACACAGTACCTGCGTCTTTCTGGCCACCAGCTCAGCATAGATGTGAAAGATCCCTTTGAATCTTTGACAATCCCTGTAAAGGGAATTTGAGCAGGACCCAGCGAGTGAAACACGTCAGAAATCAGGGTTCTGTGAATTCCTGCAGGGCGATGGTGGTGGGGATATAGTGGTTTCAAGAAAGAGTGAAAGATTTAGCAGATTGCTGCAGGGAGTGAGTTAGGAGAGAAAGAAAAAAACACCAAAGGTCAGAGACAAACGTCAGAGTTTTTTCTTTTTAATCAGATGCCATCCGGGAGAAGCAGGAAAAAAAAGTCCGATGAAATAAACAAAAAGAGCAGGAACGTGACTGCAGTCACTGGGTGAAAGTGCATGAGAAGCAAAGAAGGGTGTATGTGTGTTGGTGGGGTCATAATAGAAATCAGCTCAGCGTCAAGTGCGTCAGTGCAGCCTGTGTACACTAGTAAACATCTTTATTCCAGTAAAGTGTATTGTAGTTTTCCTCCTGTGACTTTGCAGTTGTTCGTACACAAACCATCTTGGCCCCATCACACAGCCCCTTGAGACAGGCAGTTTAACAAAGGACATACTCTTTCCAGACTGATTCAGATTACAGGCTTTGCTCTATGTTACGCCTGATAAATGGCACTTTTGAAGAATATTCTTGATTGTGACGTCTTTCGCTGTCAGGAATAGTAAATAATCTGTATCAGTTATCAATGTCATTAGCTGCAAGATCGTCACAGATGGTTGGGTAAACGGTTCGTCATTGAGCGAGAAAGGGATGTTGAAACCTGATCCTGTTCTTTGAGTGAATGTTCCCTTTGACTGGACCTGGAGAAACTAATGTTTCAGGCAGCGCTGCGGGCCACAGAGATCCGCCTCCGTTCTCTATAATTTGACTCGGCAAAGAAAAATTGAGAAAAACAAATCCTCATTCTAGTTGGTGGTAGACAGACTGCGTTACATTTAGATAGATCCAGTTTGGCTTCATCTTTATTTATTGAGCACTTTAAATACGACATAGTAGATTCAAGGTGCGTTAAGACACAAAAATAACAAGACAAAAAATGGTCATTATTATTATCACTATCCTCACCAGTCGCAGAAATAACAGTAATACTAACGCCTCAAAAATGAAGGCACATTGAAAGGCTAATGAATTACATTTTTTAAGCTTTCCCCTGGTTTCTGTCGTTATGCTAAGCTAAGCTAAAAGGCTGCAAGGCTGTAGATCTATATTTACCAGACATGTAAGATAGGAGCACAAATCTTCACTTTTTACTTAGTATGACATAAACAAGTAGTCTTCTATTAGTCGTGCAGATTTACATTTGAAATGGGAGCACGGACTAATGGGGTTTGTTTAACCTGAGCTGTAATAAATGTTGCATGGTTCCCTGTGATGGTTGGACAATTAGTTTGTACAAAAGCAGAAGATTAGGAATGATGAGTTAGTGGCCGAAGCCATTAAGTGTTCAGGTTGTCGGCCCGTCCGTCCTTCCATCCCATTCTTGTGAACCCAATATCTCAACCATGTACAGTATGTTTTTAGGTCAACCATATTATATCCAATAATTGATTACGGAACTGAATGATCAGTATCAATTCATCGTAATTTCAGCAATTATAATAAGTTATGTTCACAATTATATTATATTCAAATAAATTAAGTTTCCTAGGACATACTGTTGCATTTTACAGTCTCTTCACTGTAATGTGTTTTTGTTGCAGTGCCTTTGCATTTTGTTAAAGCAACATTTTTGAAGACGTCCCTGGGTAGTGTCTTTTACCGTATATGGATATGTTGTTTGTTAATTCCCTAAAAAACACTAGGTAAAAAACACTTTGCGCGACGCATGCGTCAGCTTCTCAAGACTAAACAGACACGTGACTCTGTGCGTAGACTGCTCAGGGCGTGGAGCCCCGCACAATAAGCATTACTCACTCATCTATTGTCTCATTTTGTAAATGTGCTGAGAGAGAAGTAATAAAGAGTAGTGAAGAATAACCTTGTTCCAAACAGGTTCCGACAGCACAAAAGAAAAAGAAAAACAGGTGTCAGTTACCGTAATCTGCTCTATGATGACATTCAATCAGGAGTGATCGCCTTTAAATCAGGCCAGGAGTGTTGCAGTCATAGTTTGTGTTTGTCGTGTGTGTGTGTGCGCTTGTGCGTGTGTGCGTGTGTGCGTGTGTGTGTGTGTGTGTGTGTGTGTGTGTGTGCGTGTGTGCGTGTGTGTGTGTGTGTGTGTGTGTGTGTGTGTGTGTGCGTGCGTGTTTGTGCGTGCGTGTGCGTGTGTGTGTGTGTGGATAGAAGTGCACCGGCCTGTTATCTCAGGTGAAACTATTGCAACCAAACCTGCCTCAGCTTCCTGTATTGCAGTAAAAATGAATTGTACTATAATTAAAATACTTAACTTTAGTGGTTTAGTTCACAGACACTTTGTACCAGGGATGTGCACAGACATTGTGAGGGACCCCTGCTTTAACATGGAAAAGAAAATAACCCATTATTGCACAACATCGTGCAACATCGTGCAAACGTGTCAAACCGAGCATTGTTGAGGTTTTTATTTTCAGAGAATCACAAGGATCACGCAGAAGACTCACCCTGAACTTGTGACACAACGTGGCCTCATCAGACTCCAGTCCCAGCGTAAAAACACAACTGTCTTTCTCTGACGTAAAACAAGTTTCACATGACACGGGGCAATGGACATCGCTTTGCATCCTCTTTCTTTTTTTAATCTTCGATGTTGCAACTTCATTTGGTGATACCTTGGGTAACAACTGCTTAGCTACTCGACAAGCAATAATTATCTTTTCTCTTCTTCTGCAGTGGGAAGGCTCAGACGAAAATTGCAAACAGGGAGTTGCCCGGACCACTTAAGCCCTGCACTGTGCACGTCCACACTTTATAGTTTATCAGTACTGCATCCACAGTATGATCAAATATTTATGATTGAACACCTAAGTATCTGCTCTCTTGTAACATTGTGGTGTCAAGGCAAGGAAAGTTTAATTGTATTTAAACTTTATAGGATTTGCGTGTGAGACAGGTCTTTTAAATACAGTCACCTGCTGTCTCGATTCCCACACTTTTAAAATGAAACGCATCAGAGAGTTGATGCATATATTTTATTGTAGTACAATAATGCCCTTTCATCATGATCATGACATTGTGTATTCAGTTGAATGGCAAATGATTAGTTATAGTAAACAACCTTATAGGTTGAAAAAGTTAATGTTTTATTATAGCATCCATGTCACGATGACATCATTGCTGCCATATTATCATCGATTCATTTCCAACTCAGTAAGCTTTAGCTCATGTGTATATTTCTATATGATAGAGAAAATGCACTGTTGAAGTGTGCAAGATCAAATGGTCAGACTTCTTATACCTCATCAAAAAAGGCCATTACCTCCTTTCCCATTGCCAGCTGAGGAGTTTGCCTTTCTGTCTTTTTCACCCGGCACATCATGTTCCATGTCACAAAAACATCGAAAACTGAGAAGCTCTCTCACCTCGTTTTCTTGCCAAATGAGTGCGTTCACCAGAGTGTCATTTTCCATCACTGCCGATCACAGCTGATTAAACCATTTAATACGTAACCCAGGAGTGAATGCTGATTGTATCTATTCCCATTGTAGACAAAAGTCATATGTTAGGGATTTTTTGGACCAGTGGAAAAGGGGCTTTAGTGACTTCTTCATGACGTTCTTTATGGACATCTTGTTCAATATAAGTAGTAGCTTGTCTTTCCAGTCTTATTATCTAAGCAGATCCGTTGGAAAATGTCAGACCATATTTTTGAAGACATTGACCTTTGACCCATCACCTCAAAAAGTTAATCTTCATGAGATACCCTCCCTAATAATATTCCCACCAATTTGGAGAAAATCTTTCCATGCATTGTTGAATTAGTTTTGTAGACACACACACAGACAGGGGCGGGGGGGGGGGGGAAATCCCCTACTTGCGTGCAGGGTAATAATGAATAAACAGGCGGATGGATGGACACACAGACGGACAGCTGGCCACACACTGGCAGCCAGAACTAATTTGACCTGACATTTTCAGTCTGAGCAGTCCGCTCCGCTCCAGTCTGAGACAGTCACTCAGCTCCACAGCAGGAATCCATGTCAGGTTTTCCATGCTGGCGGTAGAGGAGAAGATCTGCGGGGCTGGAAGCGTGCAGCCTGGTTAAGTATTTGAATTATGTCATTGACGTCAGCACAGTCATAAATCTCGCGGCGGCCCATCCCTCCAGCTGGCCCATGCCAGCACAGCTCCATGGTGCATTGTGCAGGAGCTGTCACACAGGCCTGAATGAGGTGTGTGCCAGTATGTGTGTGTTTGTATAACTGCGAAAAAAAGCCTTTTGTTTTGATAGGTGATGAGATTATGCCACAATTATAAACTATGAAGAGTCATAATCAGGACTGAGAGATGTTTGTGAGAAAAGACAACTGGTGATAGTGTGGTTTCGGGGTTGGACTGACTCTAAATGTCCAACACACCACAGGCTCACCAGAGTTTAGTTCTGGAGAAGTGACACCTCACACACACAGGAAAACAGTGGGACAGATAAAGATCTTATCATGTAGCATTGTATTGAATTCTGTCTCATACAGTAGCACAGTACTTTTTATTGAATCATTCTAAATAAATAAAAGTACAACATCATGTTACCTACATATTTATACATACTGTTGACAATTAGGAAAAAAATTTAATAAACTGCAAAATAATCTGTATATTGTTAGATCTACGCATGTCAGTATTGTTTTCAAGAAATATTGATTGAAAGTACTGATTGCATATTTTCTTAAAGAAATTAAAACAACAGATGTTTAGATTTTTGAAAAATCTGGATCACAGCTGGATGTCAGCTGTTATTTACTGTTACATATATGTAACATCATATATATAATATATTCAAATGGTACAGTATACAGCGCCTTTTGTTAAGAGCACCCCGTTACATTTGTTGTAAGCAAGTCACTGATCAATATTCAAATATTTACAGTCTTGGCTGTACAGTATTTTTCCACCAAGTGTGACTGTGTTGACTGTTCAGCAACTCCATTGTGTTGCCTTCTCGTTTGAAAAACCTTCAGTCTCTAATGTCAAATTATTCTCATGCGTCTCTACTCTGAAAAAATCTGAATAAGTTGACGTAGATTGGGGGGGCTGACACACCGGTGATTCATTCAACCACCCTGTGTGTCTTAGCTCCATGTGCAGCGCAAAGTCAAACAAACGCAGCCCTGAGCACAGGCACGTATCAGTGTCTGAGTGTGCACTCTTCTCCTTCATGATGTGGGGAGGTCAAGACGAGGAATGCGTTGTGTTTGCGCACATGCAGATAGCTCGGAGGTGTTTACACTCGAACTGACGCTGGTGACTGCAGTCGTATTCATCGACCCTTTGTTGTAAGTGGATGTTTTACTCCCTGACGAGTTCAATTAGTGGGAATAAACATGACTCGACCCGTATTCGTCACTGAGTAAAGTCAATCTTGCCGTGAAAACTCAGACACTGCAGGAAACCCTCAGTCTGTAAAGCTGCTTAGAAACTTGTGGGGGGAAGTGACATATAGTACATGTACTTGTACAGATTTTGGATTTTACAAACAAAATATGGCGTTGCCCAAAAGTCTGGGACCATTAACTTGAAAGACACATTGTTTAATTCACCAGCTCGTCGCTAGTTTAACAGTACATACAGTAACTAGAAGAGCACTCGAAGAGCCTGATTGGCCACTTAGTACGCAAACCTGATTTCTTAAAGATTTAAGCATTATTTCTTGAAAAATTCACAAAAATGCCCTATTTGGAACTGTTAAAGAAATCCTGGATCCTGCTAAGTTAATGGTTCTTCTTTGGCTCCCATCCTTCCAACATGTTTCAAGAGAATTGGTTCAGCAGTTTTTGTGTAATGCTCCTTACCAGACAGACACCAATGAAAACATAATCACCTTGGAGGAGATAATTACGATTAGAATGCTCTTGACCTGTTCCAGTTTTGCTTCTTACATATTAATGCATTAGTTATAAAACCTAGAGCCCAACCGATTTATCGTTTGGCCAATAAAATCAACCAACACGAGCCCGGTATCAGCTTATGTTTGCTGTTAGGAATCATTGCCAGATTATAATTTTTTTAATGGCCAAATGTTTAGTAATCGGAAAGTAATGTTGGTTAGAAGCTCCCAAAAGTCCATAGCAGTCAGGCTCTAATAAAAAAACCCAAATAATATATACACAAATATAACATCTCCAAGAAGGACCATTCTCCATGAATACTTTTAAGTACATTTTACTATATTACTGTTTTTTCTTACAATCAAATATTTTCTCTTGTGGTACTATTACTTTACTTGAATAAATACTTCATCCGTCACTGGCTGTAGCTCATCAGTAGGTGGTATAATAGATGAGACAGAACAGTTCTTCTCACCAAGCTGCCCCCAGACAGCAAGAGAATCAGGGTTTGTGGGGGGGAGGGCTGAGAGCACAGAGAGCAGCAGTGTGAGCTGGATGTGAGTGGAAGGTGTCTTGGGCGGGAATGGAGGTGGTGAGGGGGTTGCGGGTGTTTGAGCTCGGCCCTGGTCGTTAGTGCAGTTGATGGCTCTCACAGAGGTCGGTTTGTGGCCCTATAGTGGGAGAAAGATGGAGCGAGAGGGGGGAGAGAGGGGAGGCAGACGGGGTCTGTCTGCACACTGAGGTCTGTTGTCCTCTGGGCAGCCTCCAGCATATGGCCAAAGCATTAGGAGCGACTGAGGGAAGAAAAAAGTAGACTTCAACTGAAAAACAGGCTGGAAAAGTACCTCGCACTCTGTCTGGGAGCAGGTTTCTCAGACTGAAAGTTAGTCACGCCACCTTTGACTGGTGACATGGTGAAATGTCTGCCAGCCCATGTAGCACTGTATTCATGATGGAACAGAGCTGATGACGGCTTCAACAGTCCAATCTACGTCTATTGTGTGCACATGTCCTCGTTCTAGTCACAACTTCAACTCTCCAATCTGATTAGTACATGAGTCAGATTAGTGAAGCGTGGCACCAGGTCTAACTGAATCCCAAGAGATGAATGAGGGAAATTCTGCCTCAGTGATCTTGATGTACAAAGCCGGCAAACTTTTGTTCTGCAGTCCACATCTGAGTGGTTTACAGCCATCATGAACTGGACTGTGCGTATGAATTCGCCTCCAGCTTCAAAAGGGCCTGATTCCTGTTCATACAAAGAGCCAACACTTTGATGTTCACCGCCTGCACTGGTAAAATGTCTAATGTCTCTTTAAGCCCTCATCGGAGGGAAACGAGTGCAGGATGTGGTCCCACCTTCTTGGCAA
Source organism: Hippoglossus hippoglossus (assembly GCF_009819705.1). Classification (NCBI taxonomy): domain Eukaryota; kingdom Metazoa; phylum Chordata; class Actinopteri; order Pleuronectiformes; family Pleuronectidae; genus Hippoglossus; species Hippoglossus hippoglossus. The sequence goes on along the minus strand of NC_047167.1, from coordinate 7,991,496 downwards.
CATCTCCCGCTCCGATGGCTCAAGACGGCCGCACATGGGTATATACCCAGTTTCAACAGCTCACCACCTTGTGCATGAGCTGCTTTGATGTTGTACTTTTTGATCTGCGTCACTGATTTTTACATGGCTCGGATGCCAGTGGTTCCTGTGAATAGTTAGGACCGCGGAAATTGGCGTCCAGTCGTATATTAGAGCCAAGAGTTCTTTGAATCCTCCAACCTGGATCTCAAATAAAGGAAAACTGCTCTGACCTGAGGAATGTGGCTTGTGCTAGCAGTCTTCCTCTTGTAATTTGAGGAGCTAGCGGCATGATTCCTAAAAACCACAGTCGAAGTCAAACAGCAGAACCTAGACTTTCCTGTGTGATTCAGAAGAGTCGTCATGTTGTTCTGATACCTTTTCAGTGAAGGGAGGTTTCCTGAACTGCACGTATACTGTTCCGTTTGAGATCTCATTGAAGTTCTTTGTCAAACACTGGTGGTTCAGAGTCTGTACGCCATCACGGGCCTTTGAAGTGCTTTGAACCACTATATTGACGTAAATTGGGGAGCAGCACGCTGGCTGTCCTGTTGTGCTAAGCATATGGGGTAAATTTCTTCCATGTGTGAAGCCCTATGAAGTCGAGATCAGTCTTTTCCATAGAGAAGGGGAGACGGGGAGATCCAGATGCGTGAGTGTTTGCTCCCTCCAGGCAAAAATGTGTTGAATCCACATTCTGCATATTGGAAAATGATGTTTCTTAATTAGTTTGCGCGGGTTTTTATCATCTTATCATTTAATATTATTTTCTTCTTCTGAAACTTTGTCAGCCCACCACGTGTGAGACACGTCCGCTAACGACAGCACCGGTTCACTGAATGACAGCTACGATTGTCCTCAGCAGTCTCTCCCGCCATTCAGTAATTCCACTCCATGTTTTGTGCAAATTCAGGGCCAAAGAGGAAGTGCTTTGGTTTCTTTGGCACACAGGAGACCCCGGCCTGTTCTCCCCCCAAATTCAGTGAGTCAAAGTTTGCCTCTCGTGTTGCATGTGCAAACACAGGGCTTGGTGTTTGATATAGTTTTTTTTTTCTCCCTCCGAGAGGTTGAGAGAGGAGAGAGCCAGTTTGTGGAGCGTGGTGGTGTGTGGTGTGAGCTGCTGCTGCAGCTCAGCACAGTACAGCCTTGAAGTGGTGTCTGCATGTTTCAGAACGGAAGTCATCGGGAGTGGAGTGAGTTGACAAAGTGCGTCAAATACGCTACAGCAGGTTGTTGTTTCTGTCTCCTCTTCCTGTTTAAACTCTTCTTCTTGTTCCTGTAGTTTCATTCTGTCAGTAATCATAGACATCACTCTGTGAATCTGGTGTGTTCTCACAAGCATGCACAGTAAAAAAAAAGCTAAGCCAGATGGTTCTGTTTCACCAAACTTCTGCATTGGGGTTGTGTCACTGTACCACAATGTACACACCGGTTGTATATGTTTGAATGGGAGGGGGGGGGGGGGGGGGGTCCCAGACGCATCAACAGCAGGAGGCAGCAGACCGCCTAGTTCGTAAGCCACTTGTTCATGGTACTGAGAGGGGGTATAAGCGGTCAAGAGAGAAACTGAGAAGGGGTGGGGGAACCAGACAGAGTGGGAGGGGGTTTGCAGAGTGCATGAGAGCGAGGGAATCAGGGGGTACGGAGAGAAAGCCTACAGAGAGAGGGCGAGTTAGCAAACAGTAACTCTAGCCTCAGTTTGTCTGCAGGGTGCAACTTCTGTGAACTTTCTGAGGTGGTGGAGCGGAACAAGATGAAGGAGCTTTGTGTGCACACTTCCCCCTCTTCCTCTGCGACTACCGGATGTCCCGCGGGCCAGTCCTCTGTGCGATCGAGCCACTCCGGGACCCTCGGACCTGCATGCATGGTGTCAGGGGGTTCTGCCATGGACATGGATCCTCTCGGGCCTGATTACGTGTCCATGTGTCTGTTGGCAGATGAGTCCTACCAGAAGCTGGCTATGGAGACAATGGAGGAGCTGGACTGGTGTCTGGACCAGTTGGAGACCATCCAGACCTACCGCTCTGTCAGTGACATGGCCTCCAACAAGGTAGGCAAATGCCACCTATATATTTATATGTGTATATGCAAGCAATGCATTTGCTGCAAAGTTTATGCATGCATGTATCCAATCCTTAGATTTTGTTATCATTTAAAATATTCTCTTATGAAGGGATGTTGGTTCCACATTCATGCTTTTTGCTGCACAAGGACATTTTTATATTGTTCATATTTTGAAGAATTATCTGAAGGGAATCACATTTATCTACAAAACTTCACCCACAACTTCAGAAAATAATTAAACATTGTTTTCGGCCAAAACATCAGTAACTCCTTGTTTTGTAGAGGTACGTGCAATCTTTAACTTTCAAGTTAAAAGGTTGACACATAATCAGCACCCTGCTCTCACAGTGCAGCTCAAACTCTTAACACACATTTCACTGTGTCAAAGCCTGATCTACCCTCTGATGTTGCTGGGAGATTTTTGCATATCAACAATTTCATTGTGCTGTGTGACAGACTGGTTCCAGGTTATGACAATAAACTCAATTTGAATAATAATCATCTTCACACAGCATAGAACATTCACTACAGTTACAAAGAGTCACAAACCATTATTTAGATTAGAGAAGATCATTTCACATGTTCAATCACCTAATAGCTGTTCAATATTACAAATTACTCTCACTATTCACACTTTGTCATTTGTTGTCAGAAGGCATGGCATTGAGCCTGGACTTGGCTGTCCTGTGATGACTTGTTTATAGCTATACAATGGTTTTTTTTGTGGAAGTGTGGTCGTGAATTTGCACAGGGTATGCAAATTGTAAATAGCTTTTTGCCACAGTGACGCACTTGCAAAGTAACAGCTGTTCTGTGGTAACCTAAGAGCTGGCATGATCAATTCACAGATCTCTTGTAAAAAAAAAAATTGAGAGCAGCGTTTGTTTTGCATACCGAGTTCCTGATATCTTTGAATTGCACAAGGCACAATATTGCATTTATTCCACGGGAAAATGCTCTGCTTCACTTCCCTGACCTTGTTCAAACTACTTGAGACACATGGGAACTTATAGGCTGTCATACAGGATGGATGATTTGAAACACATGTCACTTTCTCAACTGACATCATCTTATAAGGTCGCATCCAACCGGCTGACTTCAGTTTGTCCAGACTTGAGTTTAAGATTAACATATAAAACATGTTGGAGGAAAGTGTATCCCACTTTCTAATTCACGGGGAGTCATGACACATGTTGCTGTAGCCTTATCGCTCACTGTGTTGAAGAGGCTCCCAGCTGAAAACCCCTCAATTTCCTCTGATTTACTTTGATTCCACTAAGGAGCAAAGAAGATCACATCTACTCTACGTTAAAGCAGTGCTGCAACAATAGTGGATATTTTTCAGTACAGTCAAATATTGCGTCAGACATTTCTACCTTCATTTAAATCTCTTGTGCAAAAGTTGTGTAAGTTTCTAATGTAAAATGGTCAGAATATGCCCGTTGTGACTGACACTTTATTTCCACCATGCTGCTCCAACAACACATTTAGACTTTGGCTGCAAGGTCATTAAAAAGGATTCTGATTGAAATGATTCTATTAGAAAACTTGGAACAATACATTATACAACAAATGAATAGTGGGCACTCAACCAGTTTGTTCAGTCAACACATATTGAATGCTCCCACATTAATTTCAGCTTCTAGCACATCAGGAAACTAGGAAAAAGCTCCATCCCTCAGATGTAGCACGACTTCCTTGTTGCCAAGTGGCCAAAGTTGAATATGCTCCCTTCCACTTGCCCAGATTTGTGCCGTAGCTGAATAGCATCCACTGCATTGGTAAACACTTTGCATATTAATGGAATGAAATCATGAAGTTTCTTCTTAAAGATAATTCTTAAAAGCAGGTTACAATTTGCATCATGAAAACATTTTCTACAGTATTCTTGAAGCTAAATGAGCCTTTTAGCCTTTTTTTAAGTTTAAATAATGCTTTACCTCATTTCTGAAATTATTTCTCACCCTCACTAATAACAGCTGCGTCAGGCTATAGACTTGACTGAAATGCTCAAGTCAGCACGCCAACAGGGTTATAATGGCGGTGTTAGTCAAAGTCAAAGTGAACTTTATTGTCATTCAGACCATACAACAAGAAGTGCATGGCAGAATGAAATTGCGTTTCTCCAAAATCCATGTGCAAACATAAAAAGGCAAGTACACTTAACACCACAAAAACAGACATAATAGACAGCATAGACAGACAAAAAACATACGTATAGACGTAAAGACAAAGTAGGCAATTTCACAGTGGTTGGATTAATGCACAGAGTAAATATTAACTTGACACTGGTGACTGTTAATAAAGTGCTTGAGTAATAAAACATTGAATTAATGAAACATTTAATTAATTGGGAGCAGGAGTAGCCGCTGCCATACAGGGTGCAGCCTTAGCATGCTAGGGTTTAGCATCGATACCAGTTTACCTTGTTAACAGTTTAACAATACTCAATAATTTTGCTGATAAACAGTAATGTCAACGTGATGATGGCACTAGAAAAACACCAGCTCAACAAAGTCACTGGGACTCGTCCTCCAGGCACCATGATGATCTAAACCAATAGACCTTACCATTAACTAGAGAACCCTGCTATTGTGACTAAAAAGATATTGGCATGGGAAAGTGGATAAATCCAACGTGTTGTTCTAAATTTAGAAAAAAGTCAGCCTTCTGATTTGATTAAAGCGAAGCTAAATAAACACATTGTGGTACTGCAAGACTACACAAAGCCGCTATTTAGAACTAATTACTTCCCTTTGCTTTGATACACATAAAACGTTTCATTTGTGTAGAGCTCAGCCAAATTACTGCACACTCAACCCCCGTGCAGACAGACAGTGGCGACTGTACGGCGGCGTCAGATTCTAAACACCCAGGGTGGCGTTGTCCATTTCCGCCCCGTCTTCTACACTGTGGTCTGGGGGAGGATTGGTTTAGGGAGGAGTTGCTGTCATACTGTGACGGGTGACTGTGACCGTGACACCAGTTTCCTGTCTTTTTATTTCCCCCCTCCTCTGCTCGGTGGTTGCCAGACGACAATAGCGGCGTGCCGGCCCCGGCAGCCAGGTTGAGTCTTTACTGATACCCACGTCACTGGGACTGTGAAGACAATGAGCAAGAGGCCCTGCAGGCAATACTGCAGCGCGGGCGCCGGGTCAGGCTAGCCGGGTGCATGACTCAGAGTCCTCTCAATTTGACCCAATATCAACAGAGAGCACTGTTGACTAATGATGCTTTTAAAAGAGCGGAGGTCAGCAGTTCATGATGTTTCAGCTCAGAATTGGACTCAGTGGACTCGATTGTTGTGCCTTTGGACAGGGATGGAGAGACATTTTTTTTATTTGTACAGTCACAAATTAGTTGCAAAGTCAGTGTAAAAAGCATTTGTATTGATGCACAATGAATGCAGAATCAGCAGACTTTTACTCCTCACCAGTGTTTACATGACATGATGCTTGACAAAGAGCCCAATTCTTTTCGGACGTAATTGAACCCAGGGCGTCTCCGCTTACGGTGTCCAAGGGCGCAGGTGTATCCGGGGCGATGGGACCACACACCCTGCTGACCGCCTGTCTGGTCGCTGTGACCTCAGAGCGGGGGAGCTGCCTCCCTGCCCCTTCACTATCATTAGCCTCGCCACACTTCCATGCTGATGCCGGTGATGGCCTTGGACAAACACTGCCATCTGAATCCAGTTAGAGGAGTTTAGGGCTCTGTGGGCTAGCGTGCGAGCAAGCCCCCAGGCCGAGAGCGAGCGCGTAGGAAACTTTAGCTCACGTGTGGTCACTCGCAACTTTGAAGCGCCGCCGTCTTCAGTGGGGGAAAAAATGACAAAATTATTGAAACAGATGTAGCGGTGGGTCTGTAGCTGTGGCAGGGGTAATGGACATTAAATTATAGTGCTGTGATTCCTTTTGAGTGAACGGGTGGTGAGCAGATCAGACGAGCTACAGTAGTGATTACGATGCCTAATTGTAATTAAAAAAGTTAGACCTCTGTAATCTGCTGTTATCACGGAAAATAAGACAAAATGAGGGAGGTGAACTTGCTCTTACGCTCACCCTGTCCCCGCCTACTTTTCGTGAACACCTTCTAGGAAAAGGGTCTTTCTAGTATTACTACAGTCTGAAAACTCACTGGGCACAGTCCGCTGTGTGTTGACACTGTCAGCAGCCGCACATGTGACAGAGGCGTCATTGGCTCACGCTGGGCATTTGTCAGATTGCAAAGCCACAATATTGCAACAAGATGTCAAGCTGTTCCTTTGCAATCGTATGTTTGTCTTTCGTGCGTTTTCAGTCAAGGTCACAATGTGCTCCATGAACTAAGCTGACTTTTAAAAACTTCTCCCAGACAAATACATACTTGTTGCTTGTGTTTTCCCTCCTCAACACGTCAGCGTGGCAGTCTGCTCAACTTGTTATCTGGGACTTTTCTGTGGTGAGCTCAGGTATGCATGTTGTTTGGTGCCTGAGGCCACGTTAAGAAGCGAGAGCGTTTACCAGTAAATGACCTCAGTGAATTACTCTATCGTGTAGAAGGGAAGTAGGTGGGAACGAAACTCCCAGGCTTGTGTTTGCTGGGGGAGGAGCCATCGATCTCTTGTTAGACTCTTGTAGGCCAGTCAGTCAAGTTGGCTTTATCGCTATATATTTCCTGCCTGATGCCACTTCAGTAAAGAGAATAGAGAGAGGAAGCAGACAGTCTGGCAGGCGCTGAACAGAGTTATTGCTAGTGGAACTTTTACAAGATTTCTTTCGCGTCGTGTTAGACCTATTTCTTTTCTAAGTAACAATGGGACTATGTTGTTCTGAAAAGGAGAAGATAAACTTTGGGATGCATACGAGTTGGAAAAAGGTGAGTTAGTTATGGAGCTGCTTACATTGTGCTGCGAGAGTGTGGTTTGCCACATGGAGAGTGTGATTTATTAAAGAATATAGTCATTGGTTTAATTTAAGTTGATTCATCTCTTCAGAAAGCATGATTAAATATTGAATGTTACTTTCAATTTCAACTTTGGTTTGTTATTTTAGGATTTGGTGACATTTGAAACACTTTTTGTGTTATTGTGAGTTAAAGTGTTAATAGTGTTATGCTTAGACGCTTAAATTATTATTATTTTTTTATTTATTGCGTGACAATTCCTCCTGAATGCACCTATGTTGGAAATTCCAACTTTATGAGGCAACAGCTCCTCATCATCTGCAAACTAGCGCAATAACTTTTTTAAGGTGAAGTTTATGTAACTTCCCTCTGTGTCCTCCCTGTGCTCACGTCAAAGGATGTATGAGTTAATGCCATGCCTTGAGTAATCTATTCTCCCGGGCACAGTCATCTACTTTGTCACCGTGCCGTCTGCGCTGAACTGCCTGACACTGGGGCTGCTGACATGTGGCTGTGTGCCTAATTCATTTCCTAGAGGTCACACAAATCCACACTGTTCCGCCGCCTTTAAGGCATCGGTTACAAGTCGCCCTTTGAATGGGAATAAAAGCCGCCTGAGTCCGAGCTCAAATTTTTTGTCATTACGAGCTCTCTTTGATTTTTTTTTATGGACCGCCTCTGGCAGTCTGGGGTTTTGGGTGCAGCCAACGCTTTGAAAGTGGCGTTCAAGTTTCACAGTCAAGTCGATTTTAGCCGCCTGCTTGACATCTATTAGACAGCTGCTGAGAGCGGAGACAGTCTGGTCCAGTGTGAGGAGAAAAGAGCCCATTGTGGGACATAATGAAAGCCCCGGCTTTAGGCAGACTCACGGTTGATTTATTTTCTTACAATGTTTGAACACATTAGAGAAGCGGCAAAACCCAATGAGATATTTAAGACATTGACTCCACAATTATCTCAATGTATTCATTATAAAGAGTTTGTGATGTTTTTCTTTTTTTGAGGTTGTGTTTCCTTGTGCAGCGTGGTCGTTGTGTCTGTTCAGAGCATCTCTGCTGCAGATTGTGTGTTGAATGTGTGTGTGCTTGTGCATGCATGTGCGCGTGTGTATGCATTTGATGTGATGCAATGTGCTTAGAGTAGGGACCACTGTGAGAACAACGGAGGGGGGCCACGTGACGCTGTTGCCACGGCGTTGACGTCGCCGTGCAATTGGTGGGGCACCGGTGGGCTGCAGCTCCCTCGTGTGTGTGTGTCTCCCATCGCCTCTGTTTGGATAATGGATACTGGATAATGTGCATGTACACTGAGAACTACACAGTTATTCAGGGCTGAATAGAAGCTTCCACTCCAACAATGCAAATTTCAAAAAGACGCAAAACCAAATCAGTCAAATGAACCCGGAGTTTCCTCGCCCCTTGTGATAAACAGTCTGGCGCTTTGAAGCCTCATGTTGCGCAGTATGCGTTGGATCTGTTCTGCATTACTGAGCAGGGGGAGCAAATCAAGAAGGGAGGGAGGCAGAGGTGGGGGGGGGCTGAAAGAGATGGTGGGAGGGCTTTTGCAGAGAGCACAGGAGTTGGGGAGAATAAGAGAAATAGATAGAGAGTGAGAGGAAGATGTGGGGGGATTCTCCTGTTTTCTGCAGTGCTGTGCATGGCTCAGTGTTCTGCAGGGGTGGGAGGCAAAAAGAGAGAGAGGGAGAGACTCCACCAGCCTGTCTTCCATCGGGGACACTCACAGCTCGAGCACAACACCCTCCTCCTCCTCCTGTCTGCTTTTCTCCGTCCCTCCTTTCCTTCCCTCCGTCGGTCTTACAGCCTGTCTTTCCTTCCTTGCTCAATCTGGGCTCCGGAACACTGGATTTCCCCCCCTGCGCGTCACTGGATAACATTTGGATGGTGATAAGGGGAGGTTTACAAAGAAACGGACGGAGGCGAGAGAAGCGAAAGAGAAATTGATTGGATTCGGGGGGATTCCATCGCTCTTGCAATCCTGGAAAACAGTTGGCGACGCTATGAGGAGATGCATTTGGCAAAGGATGTAGGGGTCCACCACAGCCCCTCTCCAGAGAGCTCAGCAGGGGCATATTTACCGTAGTCGACAGTGATTTGGGGGGAGCCTTGAGCTTCAGGCGGGAGAGCTGAGCTCAGCCTTGGGGATCCACTCAGAGAGGAGCGTACAGGGCTTCTGCTGGGGAGCGCCAGGGGCTCAGCACAGCTCAGCACCATGCCTGAGGCCAACTACCTGTTCTCTGTGTCCTGGGGATACATTAAGGTGTGTCCTATAGATGGGACTGTGTGTGTGTGTGTCTGTGTGTGTGTGTGTGTGTGTGTGTGTGTGTGTGTGTGTGTGTGTGTGTGTGTGTGTGTGTGTGTCTGTGTGTGTGTGTGTGTGTGTGTGTGTGTGTGTGTGTGTGTGTGTGTGTGTGTGTGTGTGTGTGTGCACGCATGTGTTGTGGCCACATGTTGTATGTTGATGACTTTTCACTACAGCTGGTGATATCAGTCAAGATGACCCTCGCTGATTTTTATTGTGCATTGATTATGAGTATGTGTTTGATTAGAGGAGACTGATTCTGTCAACATGCTCTTGCTCAGTGGTTGCGTACACTGAAAAAAAAATGGCGCATTTTCTTTCCCTGGAAAAAACGTGCATAAACAATAGCATTTTTTTTTAGATTATGCAGTACTGTATTTTGTATTTGTTTGTTAAAAAGTGCTTTGCGGTCACGTGTCTCAGTGGCTAACTCAAACCAGGACCAAGCAGACATAAACACAGACCTTATATGGCGCATACAGATACAGAGGCCATGTTCTCATGGGGCAAATGCCAGTGGAAAATGGACAGGAAATGCTTTGTCCCTCTTCTTGGAATAGAAGAGCAGTAAATGATTGAATGAATATGTAATTCCCTTTATAGAAAATGTAACCTCATGAACTTTCTCTCTCTCCCTCTCTCTCTCTGCCTGCAGTTCAAAAGGATGCTGAACCGGGAGCTAAGTCACCTGTCTGAGATGAGTCGCTCTGGCAACCAAGTGTCCGAGTACATCTCCAACACCTTCCTAGGTGAGCACACTCACACACAAGCCAATTAACACTGATGGGTTTGACGCAAAAATGTGTGACTCCAACGATCCAGCGTCCGGGAACAAATACGGTCTGAATGTTCACAGAGGTTGCGAGGTCACCTAAAGCAGCGGAGGAAGTTCTCGTAAGTCTGCACCAATGCTCGCAAACCAGTCTGATCTGGTCTTGGGGAAGAGAGAGACAGAGTCCCCTCGCTCTGACTGCTGCAGAGAGATGAGGAGGAGAGGAGGGGAGGGGGGGGGGGGGGATTCAGGGAAGACTTCCCTCCGGAGAGATCAAGGCAGTGAGCAGGGGGAGAGGGGGAAATGTGTATGTGTGTGTGTGTGTCATCAGGTCCAGATAGACACTGCATTATTCATCAGGAGGACAGAAGTGTTTCCTTGTCTCGTAACAAGCCCAGCTGCAGTTCGTGACTCGTAGTCAGCCCAGTTCAGCTCGTCCTGCACACAGCCAGACACTCTGCCCCTCAGCTCCTCCACCTTCACATCCAGCCGGGCGATGGTGGAGACACAAGACCTTTCCCTAACAATAGCATAGGTGCAGTGGAAGCGATTTCTGCGTGACAGAGCTGCTCGGGGGAGACAAACACCAGCAAACACAGAGCTCATCTTTGAAGCTCGGCGGTTTTGGTTGTCATCTGCATTGCAGCTCACACCTGTCAGGTGCACAGAGATCCTTTTGTTCCTGTGCTTTGTGGAGAAGGCAGCTGAGATATTCTCTGTCTCTCTGCGGCGAATGTGGTGTACACCCAAACAGATCGAGACCGAGGGAGTCGTGCACTCACACACACTGTCAGCCGTGTGCAACATGTGAGAATCACACTCAGCCAGCAGACAGACTCGAATTCGCACGCTGCAAAAGAAAAAGAAAAAAACTCCTGCATATAAACAAGCGCCTCCTCTAAACAGTTCATCTTAATATGAACCAGTTTTCCTCAATTCTCTGGATTGTTATTACAAAACAGTTCAGTTTCTCAGAATGTACGGGTCACTGGAGCAGTTTGCACAACATCCCATCAGCACTGTATGTTGTAATGACATTTATCATAACTGTAGTGAAATTTTTTTGTATGTGATTACATTTTTTTTTTTAAATAACTGTCAGTTCAGCATCAATTTCTTGTCACGTGGGTGTGAGAGGTCAACGATCCCCTTGTGTTCACTTTGTTTACTCAACACGTAAACGAAGGTAACTGAGAAAACCATTGTCTCAATCTTTCTTTCCCTTTTTCATTTTCTCCAGACAAGCAAAATGAGTTGGAGGTTCCATGTCCAGTACCAAAGTCCAGGGAGAGGAAGCGGAGGCAGGGTCAGCAGCAGCAGCAGCAGCAGCAGCAGCAGCAGCAGCAGCAGCAGCAGGGCGGGATGATGACTCACATCAGCGGGGTGAGGAAGGTCAGCCACACGCCCAGCATCTCGGGGAGCAGCTGCAATCGCTTCGGGGTCAAGACGGACCAGGAGGAGCTGCTGTCGAAGGTAGATAACTGATGACACAGCAGAAATAAAAAAGGCTTAAAATCCTCTGTTTCAGACACTTACAGTCGTCTTATGTATTCTCTCGAACAGGACCTGGAAGACATCAACAGATGGGGGCTGAATATCTTCAAAGTGGCCGAGCACTCCCACAACCGACCCCTCACATGCATCATGTACACCATCTTTCAGGTTAGAGTCCTGCCTCTGCATCCTCCTCATCTTCTACCCTTATGACAGAGAGAGCTTTTTAAGAAATAGTATAATCATTCACATCAGTGTGTACAGAATGTCAGTGTTACCACAGAAACATCTGCCGGATGGACACTAGCAGTTCAAATTGATTTTTAACTGTCCCTTGGCACAACAGAACATATTGTTCTCATTTTTTAGACTTTTCTGTAAATGCATGATTCCAAATTGGAAGAATATGCTTTAAAAATGAAATTTAAAGTCTGGTGAATAGATCTGCCGTGAGAGGCAGCAGTGACCAGTAAGGCATAACCAAGGTTTTTTTCTCATCGCATGCAGGAGCGAGACCTGATGAGGACGTTCCATATTCCAAAGGACACCTTTGTGACGTTTATGCTGACCCTGGAGGACCACTATCACTCCGACGTGGCGTACCACAACAGCCTGCACGCCGCCGACGTGGCCCAGTCCACGCACATCCTCCTGTCCACCCCTGCACTGGATGTAAGTGGCTTAAATGTATTATCTAAAAGTCTTAGACAACACTCTGCTCCGTTAGTAAAAATGCCCATGAGGATTTGCCCTACCTTCAGCAACAAATCACATTTCAAAATAGTTGTATTTACTTAATAGTTCAAACATGAGGCAACATTTTACGGTAGCACCACCGCCCACACATTCTTGGCTTGATTTATTGAGGTGACTGGCATTACTGTCACCAATACTGGCATGGCTCTGGAAATGCATTCTTCAGGATGACACATTGCCCGAACACTTCACCTTGTCTAGCCAGATTATTAACTGTGAAATCTAACCTCTGTTTTGTTATTCTTCTTCCTTCTCCTCAAACGCAGGCCGTCTTCACTGATCTGGAGATCCTGGCAGCCATTTTTGCCGCAGCCATTCACGACGTGGACCACCCTGGTGTGTCCAACCAGTTCCTCATCAACACCAGTAAGTCCTCCTTCACTGCCAGTCGTCAAGAACACTGTGTATTTAGTCTACACGGGCTAAATAGGCATAATAAATATTTGCATGATTTAGTGGGAAGTGTCTCCCTTGTGTCAGTGTGGGTTTTTAGGGGTTTTGAATTGGTAACCATAGCTACCTGACCTAAGTTTAAAAACTTTGTGCTCAATTTAATTTCTTCCTTCCTTCCATTTCCCCCTCCCTCGTCTCCCCTCAGACTCTGAGCTGGCTCTCATGTACAACGATGAGTCAGTGCTGGAGAACCACCACTTGGCCGTGGGCTTCAAGCTGCTGCAGGAAGACAACTGTGACATCTTCCAAAACCTCACCAAGAAGCAGAGGCAGACGCTGCGGAGAATGGTCATAGACATGGTGAGGAAACGTCTGCGCGCCCAGAAAACTATGTCTTCTTGGCTCCTTGTGTTGCTCCTTTCCTGAATCTTTTCTCTGTGTCTTCCTGTCTTCTAGGTATTGGCGACCGACATGTCTAAGCACATGAGCCTGCTGGCCGATCTGAAGACAATGGTGGAGACCAAGAAGGTGACGAGCTCCGGGGTCCTGCTGCTGGACAACTACACAGACAGGATGCAGGTAAGAGCCACTCATGTACACACACGCAACACTCTCATACATACCAGAGAAATACAAGATGATTAAATTGATTTTTTTTTTGCTGTAGGTTCTGCGGAACATGGTTCACTGTGCGGACCTGAGCAACCCGACCAAACCTCTGGATCTGTACCAGCAGTGGACGAACAGGATCATGGACGAGTTCTTCCACCAGGGAGACAGAGAGAGGGAGCGCGGGATGGAGATCAGCCCGATGTGTGACAAACACACAGCCTCAGTGGAGAGAACACAGGTAGAGAGCACACATCCACACACTTCCAATAGGAATTTAACATCGTGGTTGTTTTTCCTTCTTACTGACGTCATCTCTGTTTCTATTATCCAGGTTGGCTTCATCGACTACATCGTCCACCCTCTGTGGGAGACGTGGGCCGACCTGGTCCACCCGGACGCCCAGGACATCCTTGACATGCTTGAGGACAACAGGAACTGGTACCAAAGCATGATCCCCCAAAGCCCCTCCCCTCCCTTCTACACAGAAGGGAGCCCAGACGGGGAGGGGGAGGGGGGACCCGTGACGAGTAAATTTCAGTTTGAACTGACGCTGGACGACGAGGACGAGCAGGTGGGAGACGTGGAGGGCGGGATGATGGAGACGACCGACGGATGTGATAATCTGACACTCCAAAGCCATCCCTCCGATGACGATGGGGACTCCCCGGCGGAAACATAGCTGGACCGACGGGGTTCTTAGAGCGCAGCGTGATTTGCTGCTTCTGGTTAAATTCCTTTTATTGCAGTGGAGCAATCCTGCAATCGTGGCTCTTCAGGAGCTGCCTGGCTAAGGGGCTGACTAAATGTGGGGCACCCCTGCAAACGAGGCTTGGAAACCCTGTGGCAGTTTGATTTTGAGCCCTTGAAGGGAGCTGAACGAGCGCGGCCTCTGGTCTTTGGAAGAAAGGACTAACTGTGGGGCTGCAGAGGCTGAGTCTCGATCCTCACAGACAAATAAGACGACGTAGATGATATGAATCCGTGTACTGGGACAAGTGAGATTTCCAAAACTTGCACTTCAGGACACTTTTTATGTTCATTACGATTTCTTTTGCATCGTGTTCGAGACTGGATGCCACCTGGTGAAGTGTCCAACCAAAACTACTGGTCAGCAAGTTATTTGTTACCAATTAGTTTTTTCTAACACAAAGTTGTGTGCCTTTTTTTTTCTTTTTACAGCCGTGTCTTTTTGTACATGTTTTTATAATTTATTGAACACAATCATGTAGCTGTAAAATGTGTCCAAATTTTCTACAATAAGGACATCTTTGTCTCACACAGTCTTCCTAATGTTCTGGCAATATTATAAGCTTCTCACAAAAGCGTCGAGTGAAGGTGTTTCTAAAAAATCTGTTGACTTCCCAGCACAATTTGCACTCTGTGGCAAGAGGAAGAGAGGGTGGAGGGCATCCGTCATTTACACAATCTATTTCTATCCAATAATACATGACATAAATAATTAAATTACTCATATTTCAGATTGATTTAAAAGTGTATTTTTGAGTCTTTAAACATGGAGAAACCAAATTGCAAAGATCCTGTACAGAAAGTGTAAAACAAAGCACTTGGATGAATTCACTTCCGCGTCTGAGCAGTGTGATCCCATGCTTTCAACGCCCAAATCAGAAGTCAAATTCATCCGTGTGATTTCCCGTTGTTAAATGAAAATAATCGGTCAAAAAAAGGTTAATTACCCAGTGAAATTTAACCAAAAATATCTCATATAAAATTCCATAACCTTATATTGTATCGTGCTGAGCTATATTCCAGTGTGTTTCCTCATTTTATCAGCTCTCACACATACACACAGCTGTTTACTGAATCACATCCTCGTGAATACACTTTACACCGTATCTGGTTCTGAACTTTGAATGACTGTAAGACTGTGTGCACATTTAAACAGACACCTGTCAGTGACATGATAACTGTATCTTGTAGTTATTATTATTATTATTATTATTATTATTGTTATTCCAGCACTTTGACTATGACGACAGTTCCGCAGCTGGTTGCTGATCTGTCCAACACTACCTTAAAGGTACCACATTGTAAGGGCGCAGCCTTCAGAATAATGGGGAGTGAGTGAGTGTGTGAGTGAGTGTGTGTGTGAGTGAGTGGTTACACAGTTGCACAATCTTGTTGCACCCAGCTGTGCTGTGCTGACCCTTCAGCTGTTTGTAACAGTGTATTTATTACCTTTTCTCCTTGTACCTGATGATATTGATATTGATCGATAATATTCACTGTATATTTGTTATTATTTATATGCACTACCACGCGTCAAATCCACAGTTTGACTGAAACTCATCTGGTGGTTCTGATTCGTTGTATTAAGCAAAGCTACTTTGCTACAAAGACCAAAAACATGGAGTCATACAGTTCAGTTT
This sequence comes from Hippoglossus hippoglossus, assembly GCF_009819705.1. NCBI lineage: Eukaryota > Metazoa > Chordata > Actinopteri > Pleuronectiformes > Pleuronectidae > Hippoglossus > Hippoglossus hippoglossus. Next base: position 7,975,797 of record NC_047167.1, on the reverse strand, counting down.
TTTGGTTTTTTTTTTTTTTAGGAGTCTGAAATGTTTGGTTTGAGATTCCAGCCAGAGACGTTTGTACAGTCTGAAGCAACAACACCTCACGAGAGGTGCAGAGGAAGCTCTTTGTCTTTTGTTCCTGGCGGATCATGAAGAATGATAATCTACAGTATTTGCTGCAGTATGTTGTGTACGGTGACGGGTCATTGTACAGCTTTAAGAATATTTGCTGAAATATATGACATTGTTTCAAATGTATTTTTTCAGTGTTTTCCTCACGATATATGGTAAAACGGTGTATGTTGTGCTCAACAAATGTTTTCTATCAGATTATTAAAATGGGCATGTATTACAGAACGCTGTGGTCTGGAGTTTTTACTGGAGAACATCAACAAACCGGTGATGAGTTTGTTATCGTATGAGTTTTTTTCATATGAAGTTAAAATGAGTCATAAAACGACCGAGCTACTGTAAATGTCACGACCTCAGGGCAGCCAGGTGTTTTTCCCCAGCAGCAGTGAACAACACTCTTTAAAATGATTCCTCTGAGCCACATTCAAAAACTCGATGGCGCGATTACAATATACCCACAGATGTGGTTTTGTTCACGTCATAGTTCCAGTTTTGCAACTCTTCAGGGGAAAACCAGGTGGAGATGACCGAGGGAGGAAAACCTGATTCATTCACTTCCCTCGCTGTGACACCAGTGACTTCTCCTCCCTCTGAAACCAGCCGAGCGCTGCTGGACACAGAGCCAGCAGAGTAAACAGGAAGGGGAGAGATAGTGCTGCTATGTGCCGGGCCCTCAGGGCATTCACTCTCCCATAGCCGCGAGCACCTTGACCCGCTGATAAGCATCTGGAATACGTGATCAGCAGGAGGGCACGCTGAGCAGAATTAGCATGGAGGCAGAGATGAGTGCTGCAGATTTCAGGGACTGACTTACTGCCACAAAACAGAAGAGGGAGGACTGGAGACATTTCCCGATGTAATCTCACCGTTGTGTTTCTGTGTAAACTCAGTAAGCTTTGTGTGGGTTTCTATAGGGCTGATAAACCCTGATAAACTTTTTATAATTAGATAATTAGTTTCCCGCTCAGCTCCTGACACACAGAGCTGCTTGTCAGGAAGTCAATTACATCATCTGGTCCGGGTTAAACGACACTCATCACTTAGCTATGAAAATGACATGGTAGGAAAACATAGACAGGACTCTTGGATCAGGGCTGGGAAAGTTTCACCTAGATTCTTCCTGACACAATTCAAAGTATGCAAATGGGGAAGTACCACATGTTTGATACATAATTAATGTATCACTGGATATATTGTTTGAGACATTGGACTGTTTACTCTGCAGTTTATGGATACCTGAATGGCAACAGGAAACCTGAATCCTCCTCCTCTTCCTTTCAGCAGAAATGAGGGAACTGTTTATGGTAAACACGGGCACAGACAGGGACTAGTGTTTTCCATGGAGGTGGTCCACAGTGCCAGAGCAATGGGCAGTTTGTTTTTGAAACTCTAACACAAGTCTTGTGGTGTGTTGGATGACGTCAGCAGGGTGAGGGCGGACTTCCCCCAGCCCCGGCAGCACCGTCTGTGAACCGCCTGAGTTCAGGCTGAGCCCGAGGCTCTCACTGCTGCTGTCCAGCTGACAGCCACTCAGCCACCTCTCTCCACTCTACCCAGCCAGGCCCTGAGAGGCCCCGGGCCCGGGGCCAAGGCAAGAGAGGAAGAGAACCACTTCCAGAGAAACAAACCTTCTCTCTCCATATCCACTTTATAAAAACAAATGTCTTCCTGGAGTTTCTCCTGGCCAGCTGCTGTTTGTTTTTAGTCAGGTTGACAGTAAGGACTGAAGTCAACTGGGCCGTCGGTGAGAGGAATACAGGCTAACATGGGGCATTCCAGGATAATTCAATGGAGGTCAGAGTAGCTGAGAAAGGCGGGTGAGGAAGTGAGCTGAGAAATGATTAATCTGGAAAAGATCAGATGAGGCAGTTAGTTCCTCTAAGACCTCTGTGGTTTTTGTGTATGTGTGTGTGTGTGTGTATTCCTTGTGTTTCCGTGGGGCCATGAATGCGGCATCAGGACAATAACAGGATGCATCCTTCCCAGAAAATGTCACAAATCACTGAGTTATCGAACACGGCGGCAGCCATCATAGATATGGCAGAGCTTCTCCCAGCGTGGCTTCGCCTTTTGCGTGCAACTGTCTTACATATCTCCGTATATACAGAATATGTACGGCAGCAGTTCTATAATATGCAGACAGAAAGAGCTAATTCACGTGAAATGCCCAGAAAATAAGGAGGAAACCGAGTTTTTGTGACCTTTCAATGAGGTAAAGTGGGATTATGCATGCAGGTTAATACCAAGTTGGAAAGACTGAATAATATTACGCAGATATGTGGAGTTCAGACATTTGATGGTAATTTGGAGCGATATTTGCATTAATCTTGCGATCTCGAATTCTTCATTTAAAAAGAATACGCTGGTGTTGGCTGATTCAAAACAAGTGGGTCCTTGAACATCAGCCCATGTGTAGAGGACTTGCCTGTGTCAAATCACATTGAATCACAATGTGTTTAAGGACATGGCAACAGCCTGACATTTGTGCTGATTCCTGTGGGCTCTTTACCCAGCATGCAACCTGCTCAGGAATTGTTTGTACTTGGAAGGGAGCACCCCTGTGGGGATGCAGTGGCACACAAGAGCACACTGTCATCTTTGTTTGTCAGACTAAAAAAAGAGAGAGGAAAACAAACACACCCCTGGTATCTTAAAGATGACATGCTACTCGCACACACACACACACACACACACACACACACACACACACACACACACACAGTGAATATTGTGTAGCAGAGTGGGCCAACATCTGACACCTGAAGATTGAGGGAACTCCTGTCGGGTGGAGCACATCTGCAGTGGTGAGGTGGAATTGTAGATACTGTTTGTACATGCACAGGCACACAACCGAAGTCCAAACATCAGGTTTGGTCTTGTACCATTGTAGCAGCAGAGATAACCAGCTTCTCTGTGGAATTTGGTTCCACACAAGATAAAGGTCTACTGTAAACCAGATCATGTTTCGTCCACATGCCCTTCTCTTGATTTCGCCATGATCAATAGTTGTCCCTGTTTGACACAGAGGCAAAGACAGAGCGAGAGGGGAGAGAGCGAGAGGGGAGAAAGGGGGGAGAAAGGGGGGAGAGCATGCTGTGTCAAAGCGAGCGAGTGCGTGGGAGGAGACTCAACGTGCACTGCACAGTCTGCGGTAAAGGAGGAGAAACACAGAGAGAGCGAGAGAAAGAAATGTGAGGCCTACACGATGTGAAAATATCAAATATGTCACATCTATAGGGGTGAGATAAACAGAGACTTCTTGCTACCAGGAAATGTAAACTCCTGACATTCTATCAAAGGTCGTGTCGAAGTTTTAGATCCAAATCTCTCCCTCAACCTTCAGAGTTTAATGTCGCTCTCACAAAAAAATGAATTTCCTCTTTACTGAATAAAAAATCCGTGAAAACCAAACAAGATTCTGTAGCTTGTGTACTGATTTTAAACGCCAGACAAAGTATTAGTAAATAATAAATCAGTCAATTCAATGTTATAATATTCACAAATCACAGTTTGGCTCATAGGGTTTAACAGGTGCCACATCCTCTGCTTTAAACCCTTGACTAGAGTGAGGAAAAACAAAATGCAGAAACCTCAGGGAGAGTCACAAGTGAGAGATTCCTCTCTTAGGAAGGACAAGAGATGTTACGTGCAACAGAGCACGTCAACAAAATATAAATATTAACAACATTCATGAGAAAAGACAGAGTCTAACATAAATGTAGAGGTGTTTTCATGTTTAAATACTGTAGTTTTTGACTGATTACCTGCCTAAGTTAACAACATGTGGCACTGCTGACCCAATTGTTTTGTCTTACAGTAAACGCAGCGCTATCATTACAATAACAAGTGTGTCTCCGATAGTATGAACAACAAAGCTGCACACGTTTGCCTGGAAATATGCCGATCCTGCGTTTGAGACCTACACTGTCACAAAGTCAGCTTCTTGTTTTCAAATCGTGCTGAAACTGTCATTTTTCTTGTCATCACAAAAGAGAAGAGATTAGTCAGAGGCCTATTCTTGTTGTGTTTGTGGATTCCAGTAAGGATCTGAGAGCGTCACCGTCTAGCGAGCTCTGACCCAGCTTCCTCTGTGCCCACTGGGCTGCACTGTATCACGGGAGCGATAAGGCCGCAGCGTCCGCCCCCCCCCTTCACCCTGACCGAGGCAGACAGCAGCTCACCCCACCCCCCCTCCCCAGACGCTGCCCTCCATGTCAGCATCAGGCTTCTCAGAACACATAGGGCCTGTTGCTCCTGTGTGGAACCCGATGGAGGATGCAGATAAGGGAGGCTGTTGTGACTGGGGCTGTCTCAAAGCAAAATAAGATCATGATCAGATAGCTCTTTGTGAGTAAGGCTGGTGTTTGTGCACCTGTGTGTCACCATGTGTGGAATGTGGGCACAGTGAGAGCTGTAAACAGGCCTATAGTGAATAATACACAGCGGTGGAAAACTACTCACGTCCCTTATGCAGGTAAAAGTACAAACAACAAAATAAAAACACTGTGTCCCTTAGTTACGTAAAGGTAGAGCGGTGTTATCAGCTGATTGTAAGAGTAAAACAATCAACTGGCCTCTGTGACTGATTTAATAAAACAACTGGACAATAAAACAATATAATAATTATATATAATATCATTTTAATCTATTGTCATAATACGATTCAATATGTATGTATGGATTGTGTAAACACAGTGAGGAGGTATAACACGTAATTGATCCACCTATATTAACATACATTATTACACTCTCAGTGACTGGTGCAAATGGTGGATATCAAGGTGGTGCTACAGTTTAAACTACTTCATTCACACATATAGTGGTTTTCAACCCGGAGGTCAGATCGTGAGGTGATTAACTGGGTTGGTCACAGATTTATATGACATTTTCACGTTTGCTCTAATCCAGTGATGGTCGACAATATAACCCTGTGAAATACACTCGTCACTTTGGTTTTACACTTTCATCCTCACACTCTTAATGCACATAGAATTGTATTTGATTTCTTAAAATGTATTTATATATGAGCTCTATTTTATTTAGATTTAATTTCTTTTCTTTTTTTTTATGACATTGCTCATATTGCTGAGGTGACCTGTCATTCTCATTCAACCCAAGTCATGTCAACCCCAGGCCCTCGGCCTCGGAACGGCCTACCTGAGGAGATAAGGCTCGCAGAGTCAGTGACTTCTTTTTAATCGCTTCTTAAAACCCATTTTTAAAGACTTGCTTTCATGTGATGTTGTATTTTTTCTTTTCACCTTTTATTTTAATTGTCATATTGCTGCTTTTATGTGTTCAAGTTTTCACGTGACACAGCTCTATATTTATCCATTTAATTTGAACCCTCCACCTAAACGTGGTTGTCTGGCCTCCTTGCCACATTGCATCCTGCGTATTTCTATTATATTTACTTTTCTTGCTTTGCTGTCAGGGAACTTTGTAAACTCTGTTTTTTAAAAGTGCTATATAAATAAAGTTTATTTTTATTATTATTATTATTATTATTATTATTTTATTTATTTATTTTTAATTATTTTTAAATTACTTATAAAGCTTGACACTTGTAACCGGGAAATGCAAAATTATAAAGTGATGTCCTTTTATGTTCAAGATGTCAAATTGCACTTGAATCAAGTATATGAGCTTCCTCTGTATCAAAAACAGACAATCAAGCTCAGACAGAAAAGCGGCGACAGTATCTAAACGGTGTCTGTGTGTTACACTTGATGTCGACTGACATGTGAATGTAGGTGGAGGGTCTCGCTGTGAGCCAAGGGGCAGTGTAGCAGACGGGGCCTACGTGCGGTTCAGCATGCCACCAGAGATGCCATGCCTTGTCTCCACTCTACCATGTCCGTCTCATTAGAGGCCTGGAAGCAGCAGCAGCAGCGGGGGCCACTCTTCCTGTCGCTCCCTTCTCCTCCTCCACAGTTTCAGTGGTTTGGAAAACAAAACCCTCTCATGAGAGAGTTCAGAGAGTGAACTTTTGCTCTGCTGTGCTATTAGCAGGTGCATGGAAAAAGTAGTATCAGTGGGGGCAAATGTGAGATCTCTATTTACTTTGAAGTCACGCTCACACAGGGGCCCTGAGGCAAGCACGTGTTATCAATACTCTTTCTCTGCATGACGCTCAGATATCGGTGACGGCACACATGGTACACCTATATACCATGTAGGCCAGAGGTTGGTTTTAAGAGTTCATTTACGTATATTGACAGGAGAATCCAGGGCTTCTAGGGTTCATTATGGTCGAGGGAACTATTTTCTCTTCATACATCTTAAGTGACCAAAATGTATGATATAAGGAAACCGGCCTCATTACCTCCACACACAAAAAAAGCCTTTATTTGTGGCTAATGTCGTCTTTAAAATCTTATCTTATTCTTCATAAGTATTGAAGTGATTGTAATTGCACTGCAAAGTTATAATAATAATAATAATAATAATAATAATAATAATAATAATAATAATAATAATAATAATAATAGTGATGTTAATATGTTTCCAATAATAATAGTAATGATAAAATCATAATTATTATTATTATTATTTCCATGACGTTTTTTCTAAAGTCCCAAGTACGCCCTATGATACATCATATATTAACCCCAGAACAACTTAAGTCAAACTAAATGTTAAAAGTTCAGAGACAAAGACACTTGACAATACACCACATGAAAACCAGACATGTTATTGGCAAAGGACAAAAAAGCAGGACAATATCCAGATAAAGCCTCCGATGACCAAAAGGACAAGATTATCTATGAGACTGCTGCTCTGCTTCGGCTCTCAGCTGTATAAGTTCAGTGCAGGAGGACAAAAGGCATTGGACATAATGACAGTGTAGAAGACATGATCGTAAATTAAGTAATGGAGTGATCTGACTGAATTGATGTGGGTGCTTCTACACTGTGTTTCATGTGCTCCCGCTTATTATCATTGTATTGGATGAGTGCAATGTTTTTTAGGGCAATGGCAATACCCTTTCCAGCCCTTTGTTGGTTTGATTCAAATTATTCCTGTGTTGACTGAACATTGGGATAATTTAATTAGAACCCAAGGTTAAAATCAAATAAGAGACAAGTTAGACAGAGAAGGATGAGGTTATGATGTCTCACAGTTGGGCTTTCACATGAGATGCAGGTGACACAATATGGAAGGACCATTCAGCTGTGTTATAGCACCAAATATGGAGATATGCTGTGCGTTTTATATGGGCTCTGTGTGAAGAAATGTATATTCCTTTTATTTGGAATTTAGATTCTGAAACATGCAGTCGGATGCAAAAAAGTACATTTACTTTGTGACTGTATTTGAACTTGAGCTCCACTACATTTTTGTAATTGGTGGTAATGCATGGGTGCCACCCGCCAATAAACCGAACAAAGAAGAAGAACCTGGAAAAGCAACACGATCAAAAATTTGTTTTGAGCATAGATTTAAAAGAGGCCACTGCCTCCGCCTGTTGGCTTTCATGGGGCAGGGTGTTCCAAAGCCTCTGTCCCCCTTAGTCTTCAGCCAAGAGTTTGGGACAATTAGGAGACCCCTGCCCGAGGATCTCAAGGTGCGAGCAAGGTCACACGAGATCTGAAACATATTGAGGAGTCAGCCCATGCAGTGCTTTGTAGGTAATTAAAAGTACCATAAAATCAATTATAAAAACGTACTGGAAGTATATTGAGTATATTATTTTCAATGGTTAAAGAATAAAAACCCAGATGGAAACATTTGGGAGCAGTGAAGCTACATCTTTTCTTTTTACAGTGCAGCAGCGACACTCTGTGGCCACGCGGGGAACAACCAGAGTGCGGCTTTAAACGCAGTGAGCGTGTGTCGCCGGCGGGGGTCGCTGTTGCGCGCGCAGACAGCGGAGAGGGGCAGACCAGACGGCTCCTGCTCCAGCTGATTCCGTCGCCATCTTTGTCGCGAACATAAACAACAGCAGTGACGCGTCGGACGTGCCGCTGTTCACCGGAGGAGAGCGACCGCAGCTCGCACCGCCGCAGCGCCTCACCCTGGACATGGAGGCCGCCCCGGTCACCTGAGCCGCCGGGTGAGTGGCTGACAAAGCGTCGGTGTCGTCGGCCTGACGGTAACAGCGCTGTTTAAAGGGGGCTGTGTGCGGGAGCAGGATGCCAGGACAATGTGTCAGGTGTCAGAACCGCAGCGTGAGGCTGTTTAGCGGGTTTACGTTGATATTTGGATGATTTTAATAAACAGTAAAGTTGCTCTTTAAGAAACGAGAACAGAATAACACCAGCAGGTCGTTTGTTGCGGTGCGTCCTCACCGTCTCCAGCCGCAGCAGCGGCTCCCACATCCGGCGTTTCCTCCTCTGACCCTCGGCCCCCTGTGTTTCACAGAGATGGAGATCCTCTGCGGGTTTCCTCACCGAGAGGGAGCGGAGGTTTAATCCAGGGGGGCGGGGACTGGCCAGCAGAGGGAGGCTCCTCGGCTCGTCCGCCCTGAGGACATGGACCAGGAGTACGAGAGGAGGCTGCTCCGGCAGATCAACCACCAGAACCTGCCCACAGAGGCCCGCCTGTCAAAGGTCAGACACCCCGCAGCACAGCACACACTGTGTTTGTGAACACCGGTGCACGCGCAGCTGCGTGATGCGACGTACAGCCTGACATGATGTGCGTGTGTGTGTGTGTGTGTGGCAGCTGCGGGATGGAGCCGCAGACCGAGTGGAAGAGATGGTTCAGTGTCATCATGTGGTCCTGGAGCAGTGTGAGCAGAGGTGTGGTACGGTGGCCCCGAGGTGTCACACACACAACAACAAATCATAAGATAAAACAACCAATCTCAAAAACACAACAACGAAGAAGGAAACAACAAAACACACGTCAAAGAGATACTGCACACGTAAATCTGTTTTTGATCTCTAAACCAAATTGTATCGCTCCTCTGTGATGAAACACACTAGTGCAGGTTTTAATATCACATTTATTACCATATTTATTTTCAGAGAAAATGTATGGGTTCAACGTGGCTTATGACGCCACCTGATATTTCAATCCATGTTCCACGGAACCAGTTAACACCCTCCAATCAAAGCGACCGCTCGTGAGCAGGAATCTGCAAAGATGCACTTGTTTTCAATGTATGCTAAAACTAAATCCATAACCACCACATCCTCGACCATTCAGAGACCCCTCCCCATCCTCTCCTGCCCCTCCATGTCTCCTCTCACACACATGGATTTTAAACAGAAATGTCTCACAAAGTAGAGGGCTTCTCGCCTCTAGGTGTCCCTTAGTCCGCCTCCCAGCTCTGCGTTCTCAGGGCATTTTTTGAATTTCCAGGGAGAGACACTTCAGCCCAAACTTTTAGTTACACATTAACCTCTAAACTGAAACAGTAGGTACCTGCTGCCGACGAGGCTCGTCTTTTTAACATGAAGGAAACGTGACATCGTGTTTTAAGATTTGCTGTTGTGTTTTCTTATTTGTCATTGTGTTATGTGATTTTTTTTTTTTTTTTACGGACCACCGTAGTGCTGCTATATATTTCAGGACCCCTGAAAAGTATCTCCCTCGGCCACATCTTAACCATGAGGGATATAACTCTGCTAAATTGTTTGTTGTTGTCTAAATGGTGTTATTGTCCCTCCCAGTGTGCAAGTGCCACCTGCAGTCCTGTCAGTGTGAAGTCAGGGGATCGCTTCATTCCCACCCGAGCTGGAAGCAACTGGAGCATCAACTTCCACTATGCTAACGTGAGCAGCTCCTCAGTTTGTCTACTCAGTCAGGTATTTTAATGGGAGGTGCCGCTCAGTAATCAGTGTCCTGCTCCTCTCCACAGGAGAACTGCCGCTCTCCCAGTCAGACCCATAAACCAAAGGACGCCAGCTCAGACTCAAGCAAAGGTAGAAGAAGAAACCCTCAGTGGACACTTTGATGTGAAGTTGCAGTTTTCCCTCAACAGTTGCAGTGTTTTGATTGTGGATCACATCCCTCTACCCTCTGTGTTCCCTCTGCCCCCCCCTGCAGACACTGTGGCGTACGCTGCCCTGTTGAGGAATGAGTTGCTGGGGGCGGGAATAGAGATGGTGCCAGACCCTCACACGGACGACCGGAGGCACACAGTCCTCTCTCAAGACTCTCACAGCCTTTTTAGGGTAAAAGTCGTCTCAATCCCTTTGTCATTTGTTTCCAGACATTTTCGAGACACCACAGAATCTGACATTATATGAAGAAGTTTTACATCCAGGAGTAATGACGGTAACACTGGATTGTGTTAGGCTGACAAAGATCTCATGTGAAAAATATTTATTGTGTATCTGTCACTCTCAGACTATTTAATGCATTTTTTATATGTGGTCTGTAATCGGATATAAAAACAGATATTAAAAATAAAAACTGATTTAATTAAAGATTCACTTATTCGTCAATATAATTTGAATTCAGCTCAGATTTGTATGTGTTTTTTATCACAAATGGTGTCTAAATAATTAGGACACATCAATATATATTCAACTTTACTTAAAAAAAATGTATTTGAATACTTTAATGTTTAAGCTACATAATAAAATAAATCTAGCAACAGGAGGTTTTGTAATGTAATCTAGAGCTTTCAATTGGTTGAGTGATAAAGCTGCTAAACCTTTAACTGTGTTTGTTTAAATCGTGCACCATAAACAATAAGAGGAATTAATAATACAAATGTTATGAAGTAGACAGGTGCTCGACATTGTGATAAAATATCAAACCACAATTTAACAACATAAGGAAAATCATCCACATTTTATTATGCTTTTTACTGAAGAACTGAAGAAGTAAATTGAAAAAAAACAAACTGTGACATGTGATCATCTTGGCAGTCAGCAGCTTCCTGCAATAATCCTGCACTGTGCTCTTTCTCTGCAGTACACTGTCCACACTAAGAGAGTGCCTTTCGATAGCGATAATGAAGTCTCACCATACTCCCTTTCTCCCCTTAGTAACAAGAGGTACAGTATAAACCTCATTTATCTCACTCACTGCTGCGTGAACACAACTGATGCTTACGCTTTTTGTCTCCGATCCTGGTGAGTGAACTTTCTCTGTTTCCTCTCGACGCGTCTTCAGTCACAAGCTGCTCCGTTCTCCTCGCAAACCGGCGCGGAAGATCTCCAAGATCCCCTTCAAAGTGCTGGATGCTCCGGAGCTGCAAGACGACTTCTACCTCAACCTGGTAGACTGGTCGGCGGGCAACCTGCTCAGTGTCGGCCTGGGGGCCTGCGTCTACCTGTGGAGTGCCTGCACCAGCCAGGTCAGAGGAGGACTTTGGACTTTTATTGTGACATTTCCCCTGCGTTTGGCGTTAGTGGAAGGAATTAAGTGTGTGTGAACTTTTACTGCCCTAACAGGTGACAAGGTTATGTGACCTCTCAGTGGATGGAGACTCGGTTACTTCAGTATGTTGGAATGAGAGGGTGAGCTGCCACGACTGAATCTACCGTGTTATAAATTCAATAATTAATGTAGAACAGAGAAATAAAAAAAACTTGCTTGCTCTCCCTATCAGGGAAGTCTGGTCGCTGTCGGAACCCATAAAGGTTACGTTCAGATCTGGGACGCAGCTGGAGGGAGGAAGCTGACCAGTCTGGAGGGTCACTCAGCCCGCGTAGGTCAGTCATTGCTTGAGTAAAATACAATTACACATTTCTGGTGACAGTGTGATTGAGTCAGCAATATGAAAAAAGGAAAAGGAAATTGTCCTAACAGAGCTTTAAAAATATTTGTATTCAACTGTGATTTTTTAAATATTAAATTCCACCCGGTAATGCATTTATTGTGCCAGTGAGCATGTGCTATGTGGTGTACAAGCAATGCCAGATGGATATTTGATAGCTCCAGTGAAATGCAAGACCCTCCCTCCCTTTGTGCCGAAGGTGCCCTGGCATGGAACGGGGAGCAGCTGTCGTCGGGAAGTCGGGACAGAGTGATCCTCCAGCGGGACGTCAGGACCCCCCCTTCTGCTGAGAGGAGGCTGCAAGGTCACAGGCAAGAAGTTTGTGGCCTCAAATGGTCTCCTGACCACCAGCACCTCGCGTCCGGAGGCAACGACAATAAGGTTAGAGAATTTAGAGCTTCACTTTCACCAAGGGTTTTCTCAGGTGGCACCCTGAGATTAGCTCGAATGATCTTTAAGTGTAAAGGTGAACGCACTCAAAGCCTCTGTCTGTCTCTGGACAGTTATTGGTGTGGAACAGCTCCAGCTTGCTCCCCGTGCAGCAGTACAGTGACCACCTGGCAGCCGTGAAGGCCATCGCCTGGTCCCCCCACCAGCACGGGCTGCTGGCGTCGGGGGGCGGCACCGCGGACCGCTGCCTGCGCTTCTGGAACACACTGACGGGTCAGGCGCTGCAGAGCACAGACACCGGCTCCCAGGTCTGCAACTTGGCCTGGTCCAAACATGCCAATGAACTGGTGAGGAGGCGCACACACACCAACACACACCCTGGAGATGCTTTGTGCAGATATAGTATATCATAATAAACTAATCAATCAAATGTAATGTTACAATTGGAAATAAAATATACACCATCCGATTATCTACAGATAAAAATGGTAACAGATATTATGCAGGGTTATATTGTTATTGTAAAGATGTAAAACAAAAACAAGTCAAAATAAGTGTAGAGATATTTTGTTATATTTGATATAATAGGCCATGATTCCCAATATGTTGTCAAACCATTATGACAAAACAATTTATTAAGGCTTACTATTTTATGGTTTACCTATAATCTTTTCAGATTTTTATATTTAATAGAAATGTCTTTGTTTTCAGGTGAGCACTCATGGCTACTCGCAGAACCAGATCCTGGTGTGGAAGTATCCATCACTAACACAGGTGGCCAAGCTGACAGGACACTCGTACAGAGTGCTGTATCTGGTGAGACAACAGGTTTAATGATGTCCAGGGTTTTCATACTGTTCATTTATCCAGTGGTAGAAGTATTAACATGCATCAGTAAAAGTCCTGCATTTGAAATCATATTTAAGTAAGAGCTGGTAAAAATGTACTAAATGTAGCATTCAAATAAAAGCTTTTATTATGAGCCTGAACTTGTTCTGTTTCCTGTAACATCAAGCTTTTTCTCAGTATTTAGAATATTAATGTCCCCAGTGTGCACGTACACACCTTTTCACCTCTCTGTCCTCTCTTCTCAGGCTGTGTCTCCTGACGGGGAGGCCATCGTAACAGGAGCTGGAGATGAAACACTACGTTTCTGGAACGTCTTCAGTAAGACACGCTGCACAAAGGTACAGTCTGTCTGTCAATAACAGTATGTATGAGTGCAATGCCTTGGTTGTTTGAATTATTGAATGAGGCCTTGAAAAGATAAGATAAGATAAGATAAGATAATCCTTTATTAGTCCCACGGTGGGGAAATTTGCAAAGTACTCAAAAACTTGATGTTTGTGTAACTCTAGACTCTCTGGAAACACTGAGGGCTCAGTGTTCATGAAACAGAAAGTTGTTCACCCTGATTGAATGAAAAAATCATAAGTAAACTAAAATGGCACTTAGAACAGTGCATTCCTCCGCTGAGGTACTTTGGAAACCACATTTAAATCTGCTAGATCCGGATTCCAATTTTAATCTGCACCAAATAGCAAACATTCATAAATATCAGTCTCCTGATTGTTTTCATCAAGATCAATGAATTATTCTCTGAGAAAATGTTGAAAATGTAAAAAAACAAGACAGGGAAAAGAAATCCTGGATCTGGCTCTTTGTCCGGATCAACCCCAGTTGATTTCTGACACTTTTTAATGTCTCTGTTTCCTTCAGGAATCAAAGTCAGTGCTGAACCTCTTCACCAGAATACGATAGTCCTGTGTCAGGACTGGTTCAGGAGGAAAATACTGAGCTGTGGATGAACTGTACAGTCACACAGTGACGCTCGCAGACCAGCCGCCACTTTCCACTCATCTCAGAGACAAATCCTCAACAACCCCCAATAAGACTGTCCACTTTTTCTACAGCCACAACTTCAACCGACAACTGCCATCCCTCACAGTGACTGATCTAAAAAAAAAAGAATGAGCAGCGTATTGTCAGGACATGTTGTCTGCTTACAAATGTGGGTCTTGTTTTCTTTTCTGTCGTGTAAGTGATGAAATTGTTTTACTATATATTAGCAGAAATATACATCTACAAGAGTTCTAAGCTATAATAATGTAACGTCAAGTTTTAAAACTTCTCTGCTTGGATCAGAGAAGAAGCAGAAGAAGAAGAAGTCTGACTCGGGTGGGGAGGGTTTCTATATTTTGATAATGTGTGAATATGATCAACAGCAGTATACATAGGAAGAAAAACAATAAATGCGTGAACACACACACACACTCAGTTGTTCACGCAGCTGGAAAGAAAGATTGGAGTATTTGAGTATGTTTTTGTCAGTTGTCAGTGGTTTGAATCCATGTCTGGAGATAAGAGACATAATATGACACCTTCTCATTTCATTTTATTCTCCATAATTGTTATTTTATTATAAACACTTTGCCCAGAGGCTCATTCATCCTCATCACCGTCCACTCTCTCTCCGCTCAGTCCAGGTGATCTGGTCTTTGGTCGTCCAGTGTCACCTGCCCAAATCCTATGTGGCACCATTTGTCACAGAAACACATTCAGATCGTTTCTTTTTTTCTTTCCGACTGTCCTCAGCAGCTCCGGCAGCTCAGACTAGTAATCAGAGTATCCAGAGCCCTGCAGGCCCCGACAGAGCAGAGAGAACTCCTTCACTATCTCCTTCACACGACGCTTGTTGGTTTGCTCCCTGGAGGAAAGAACAGAAAAGTACTGATCACAAAAGTATATAACATTCAGATTTTATAGTTTTAACTGGGCACAGCACCTGAATCCTGTAATATAATCCCTATGGTTTTATTTATTAATATCATAAATTAATACCCCAGTTAAGGCTGAAACTCTCTGCAACCATAGGTGAGTGGTTAGGACACACACCGCGTGGGTGTAAGTAAACTGAGAGGTGTGTACCTGGCCACATTCTCCTACTCTCTTACCCCACACTGCCTGTAGTCACTTAGTCACTTCCCCTATCAAAATAAAAGCACAGAAATGCCCCATAATTCTACTTAAAAAAACATGATGAGGATAAATCTTCCATGTTGACAGGAACAGCAATAGATTAGATTCAGATATATATATAGATAGATAGATAGATAGATAGACTTGGGCACTTGGGATTTTGCACTTGTGAGGGTTGGGAATTCAGTTGATAGCTCCGCAATAACTGTAACAATAACTTTTTTGACCACATGGGGAAGAGGGAAACTATGAAAACCCGAAACTGCCAGTATACAGCAGTTACAAAGAAACATGAGCATTCATTTAGAGTTGAGTTTCTGGAAAATGGTATAAATGTCAGTCAAGCATTCACTCTCTTTGTAGTCTTGTTTTCTTATAGCTGCCGAACACTCCACAATGGACGCCATGCGACTAATAACATTGTGTGTCTTCCATGTGGTGTTGGGCAGATGCACAGTGACGTCTTTAGAGCGTTTTCACTTAAAAACAGCTGCTGCAGCTGGAAATGAGATTTATGAGAATGCTGAGATTGAACCACAGCAGGAAAGTTATGGACCAGAAAACCCATTGAGCTCAAAGACGGCAAAACAGTGAACTGCGAAGTCAGCTTGTGAACAGATCAGTTTTTACCTGAGGAGCTGCTGAGTGAAGGTGTGTTTCTGTTCTGTGGAGACCTGAGCCGAGGGGAATCCTGGGCTCTGCAGCGTGTCTTTCAGCCACTGGGACAACAGAGCAGGACAGTGTCTGTTCAGACTCAGCAGCACCTCGGAGAAATGCTCCGTCAGGCTGCGAGGAGAGCCGCCACCGACCGCCTGAGACCAGGAATAAAATACATACAGGGTGTTAACACTCGAAGAGGTAGATATCTTCCACTTCTCCATCTAGTTTTCATGTTATGTCCTCGGCCTAAAACCTGCTTCACCTGGAGTATGGTCTCTGTCAGGAGCTTTCCATCCCTCTGCAACACTTCACCAAGACATGGCATGTCTTTACAGCGAGGCAGCAGCTCTGTCTTCCAGGGACAAGACAGAAATAGCACGAATTCAAGACCCGACCAACTGGATTCAGACAATAAAGATACTTGAACCATACACACTACAGGCTCAACTTACAAAGAATAGACTGGCAGCTTTTACTGTGGGCGTCTCTGGAAACTTGAGTGATAAAATCCCTGGAGAAAACAGGATAAGATTCTTTTTTTCTTAAATGTTTGCTTCAGCTGTTTAGCTGAATTTCAAGACCATGCAAAACAACAGAAAGCACCTAGGAGTGGTGAGAAAAGGGGAATAAACCCTTTGCCATTACTTGGTTTTCTACATTCAATGGTCATAAAATGGGGTGTGATCTTTATCTGAGCCACAAGTGCAGACAAACACACTGTGCTCATGGTAATAAAACACACGAGGAGGACATTTTGGACCATACTTCCTCAAACACTGATATCATTCCACAGTTTCTCTGTCAGGTTAAAGTCTGGGCTCTGATTGGGTCGCTCCAAAAGGCAGATTCCCTTTGAATGTCATTTACTTCAGGCTCATTGTACGGCTGCATTACCCAACTTGTACTGAGCTTCACCTGGTGGACACATATCGTTTTTCACATGTTGTTTTAACGTAACTGATGTATTCAATATGGATTAAACCAAAACAATGATTTGTATGTTATCAGTTAAAGAGAATTTGCACATGCTTGATCAGCCAACAACAAGAATAATAATCCTAATAATAATAAATAAAATACAAATAATTCAGATATTAAATGTAGAGATGAAAGCTTTTCTAATAAAGAACATTTTTTTAAAAGCAGTGACAGATGAAGCATTTCTGATCCCTGCTCATAAGTCATTCCAGAGTTTTAGTCACCAGTCGGACTCTCGGATAACCAGAAGCAGAATATCAGCTGATCTAAGGAAGCTGAGTTGGAAAATCCTTGATTTGCACAGGCAGGGGCTTAATTGTAAAAAGCTTTAAAAGTCAAAATATTGCATATATACAGATAAATCCAAAACCTTTTTCTCACCACTTTATATTATCAAGAACCACAATTGAAATAGATAATAGACTGTATCGCACCAAACATGTACAAAGAGTAAAAATCATGCAAATCAATTAATTATAATCATAATCATGAAATAATAATAATGGACTGACAGGTGAACAGTAGAAGCAGGTAATGATACTCACCACAGTAAAACAGAGCTTTTTTATCCAGCTGATCAGACAGGTACAAATCAGGTTTTCTTTTAAGAATCTAACGATCAAGAAAACACAAGCACTGTGGTGAGAAAAAAAATAAAGATTTCCTCTAATGCACGAGTGATAAATGGACACGTGCATTTGACCAACCTGAGCATGAAGGTGCATAAATGATTCTGCTATATCCGGATGATCCCGTGGACCTGGAGAATAAATGTGTAAAGGTGAGCAAGGAAAGGGATTTCCTAAAAACGAAAAGAAATGTTGTTGCAGTACCTTGTTGAAATATCGAGAGCGTAGCTGTAGTCAAGACTTCACTGAGGCCTCTGATGTTAGAGCTGTGATGTTCGTCTCCTGCAAATATGTGAACCATCTAAACGCGAAGAGACAGGAAATGTAAATTGGTTCCAGAAGCTTGTTGAGAGCTTTAATTCCAGGTTTTGTTCGGGGCCCTGCTCTGCGGGGGCGTACCTGCCGTGCCAGGTCCAGTGCAGAGGCTTGTGGGTAGGCGCTGTAGATCTGCCCCAGCATCTCGCTCAGCTGAGACACCATGGGCCCGAAATCATGTAGGAGGGTTCGAACGGATTTATCAAAGACGCCACACACCGCCTGCAGGGGGGCAGATGTGAGTGAGTGTGAGTCAGGTCTATTCGCACATGCACAGACACACATGACACCCTACATATTAATATAAGCAGTAATAGCAACCCTCCTACCTCTACCACCTCTGAGTCATCAAGCCACTTGCTGAGGATGGTCTGGATCAGTGTGAACACTTGTTGAAGCACAACCACAACCTGAGAAAATTAAAAATAAAGACAAAATATATATAAATATGAAGTATGATTTAGTTCATTAAAGCAAATTACCAGATATACTGATGGTTAAGATCCAGGAACTAGTTGAGATACAGGTTTCGTCTGCTGTTATTTGAAGCTGAACTCACCGGGCTCTGTGAGGGTGTGAGTCTGGGACTGGGGGTTCCTTCTAAGTCATCTGCTTGTCTGTTGATGTCCAGAGTGGTGAAGAGACTGGACATCATCCCCAGGATGTGCACAATGGACTGTTTATTAGTGGGATCAGGCTGCAGAGGGACACAGAGTGGCTGGGTTTGATACAAAGCCTCCAACTGACAGCAACCAGGAATTGAATGGGCCCTGGTGTTCTGCATTCTTAACAAGTTATCATCGAACTTGAGCTAAATACACCAGCTAATAGACAGTACTGGTATTTTCCTGTACATGTATATATGATTGTGGACATTTGTATTGTGGTTCCAGAATTATTACACCCATATAAGATGTGGTAGCGTTATTTGACGCTGCACACTTTCATGCAGTATTCCAGATTGTAGTAACATGTATGAACCAAACCATTTTAATTATTCAGACATAAATATTAATACAGAAAAATTTAAATATTGTATTTTGGGTAGTAGGGAATAATATCCTTTAAAGAAGTAAAGTGTATGATGATTCTAAAATATTTTTCTCATTTAAATTAAACATTATAACACAATTTATATTATATACACAACATAATATAGCGTGCTTTATTTCTTCCACGGCACAAGAGCCTGTAGTACAGTTTATTATTTCAGTATAAGACTTGTATGAGTTTCTGCTGATGGACTGTACCTCGTGCTGGGCCAGTGTGTCCAGCCGCTGGATGTGAGGGGTGATGAGAGAGTGAAGTCTGGCCAGGATCTCGTCTGCTGGCAGGGCCGACAGCAGGAAACCCAGGGCCTGCATCAGCCACATGCACTGGCTGCTCTGCACCCACACACACACAGTGCACATTATTCACAATGTCCTCAGCGAGGTGGTGGGTGTTTGCATGTTTGCAGAAGAAAATGGCAATGTTGAAGGCAGTTTACTCACCTTATGGATTTCTTTAATCAGTGCATCCTACAGACAAAAATCCATCGTGAGTGTGGATGCGTTTACAAAGGCAGTAACCACACTCTGGTTAAAATACATGCAGCACCTTTAGAGATAAATCATTTTTATGATCCCGTGAGGCGGGGGGGTCTGACCTGTGACACGGACAGGATGTCCTGAGCGTAGGGGCTGAGGTCATGTCTGCACTCTCTGCAGATCCTCTTCAGAGTAGACACACTGGACACAGACAGCTCCGCCTTCACAAGACCCTGGAGCACCATGGGTAATATGCCGCCCAGCATCACCGGGTGGTCGGCCAGCCACTCAGCCAGGGATCCTGAACAACAAGGGGGAAAAAAGCAGCAAAACGTGATGATTCATTAATTGTAAGAAAAATGTGTGAAGGTAAAAAAAAAACCTGGTGTTGTGTCTGCGTGTACCAATGGTGTACATGACAGTGTCGGCCAGCATGACGTTGCTGATGTTGATTCTGGGAATCAGACCGATAAGACCCGGGATAACATCAGAGTAGTTCACATCTATGGTCTCAGCTATGGACTGGAAGCCAAACAACAGGGCCTCCGTGTCCTAGAGGAGAAGAGGGTGATGTCAGATTAGAGGAGAAGGAGGAGGAGGAAACACTAAAGATCCGAACGAAGTCAGTAAGGAGTTATCAAATGCATTACCTGCCATATTGCAGACTGCTGTGGGTCCATCAGCTGCCTGCCCAGCCTGTCGTAGAGGTTACTGAGCAGCTCGGCCCCCAACATTTCATAGACGTACATCAGAGTGTCAGAGATGTCCACCCTATACAGGAAAACAGTCGAGGACACAAGAGTCAATCTGTAACTTCCATTTTTAGTCTCCAAATGAGGCTGAAATGCATTTAAGGATATAGTTTGAAAAGAAAAAAAGAGTTCTTCTGTGTGTAGCTATAACAGAAAGAGATAGAAAGATGTGCTTTTTGTCCCCTTAAATCCAAAATCTTCCCTGTGATGAAGGACGACAGCCGAGTTTTTGGCCCCCTTGAAAGTTCCCTCCGTCTTCCTGACTAACCTGTAGATTCTGAACTGCTCCTTGTCATCAGACGACCAGGAGGTGAATTCCTCCTGCGAGGGATAGTGGGATTTTTGTAGCAGCACATCCACAAGCTGGAAGTAAACTGGTCTGTAAACCTGGAGATAAACTGCCTGTTTCTCCTCCTCGAACGACAATATGTCATCCTGGACACGCAGGAAATAGAAAGAGCAACAGAGCCTGTGTTTAAATCCTTTGTCAGAGGGAATGACACAAAAATACACAGGAACATTCCCAGCTCACAAGTAACGAACAAAACTGAAAGACAAAATAAACATTTGATTTAGAAGTGGCGCACTGCAGCTGTATGCCTCCATCAACCGGAGCATTTTTAAGAATGCTCTAGAGGCTTTCTTAAGATCACATGTTCGTGAGGCCAAAAAAAAGGGTTTGTGAGGACACAGGAACATTGACCTTTGACCTTTGGCCACCAAATTCTAATCAGTTCATCTTTGAGTCCAAGTGAACGTTTTCAGCAAATTTGAAGAAATTCCCTCGAGACATTCTTGAGATGGGACAACAGACATACGTAT